>NC_057804.1:475279632-475280309 GCF_018294505.1 Triticum aestivum
AGGAGAGCAGTGGTGCAGCACCACATCATCGTTGTCTCTCTCATTCTCCTTTCCACACCCAACCGAGCCCGTTCCTTTCTTATCTGCCTCCATCTTCTCCCCGATGACCCCACTGGTGATGATCCCGCCACCCCTGCTTCTTTCCCATCGCCGTGCACCGTTGCTGCTGAGCGTGACCCGGCGGGCACTAAGTGGATGATGACAACAATGTGCTTCAATATGTTTCTGTTGGTTACCTGCACAAGTTTGAGACCTTTTAAAGTACAACCACGTTTAGTACTATAATTTAAGCAGGATTAAATGATGAGTATAAGAGATCATATATGGATCAGTGGTAGTACAAGAATCACAAAAACAAGTCTGAATGGATGAAAATTGTGACATAAGTACGTAGCTTACCATGTCCCCGAGGCCCAACGTCATGTTGTCATCAGAAGTGCTTCCTGGAACAATCCTCGAGACCAACAAATTCCTAGGGACGATATGCCTCACCTGAAGCTCTATCTTCTTTCTTAACAGTTGCAACCCAGGCAAGATGAACTCGTTTGCTATTGTGACCCTAACATTTTCTCTTCACGCCGCTGGCTCGCCACCCTCCTAACCCTCCTCTCCATAGCTCCTAAAGGTTATCAGTGGGAGGTAGCAAAACTGTGTCAATATCACCGACGGCTCCGATG
>NC_057804.1:475280397-475284072 GCF_018294505.1 Triticum aestivum
CCCCCCCTCCCTACTGCCGCCGACGCCTACATGGACGGCTACAGCCGCGCCGGTGATCGAAAGGGCAAACATAATCTAAATGGGAATACCCTGCTAGCGAGACGCCGCAATAATGAGAGGTAGCATGATTTAGTCAGCAACACTATAGTCGAAACTAATATTGTAAAATAGTAAGTCATCAATTTTTACTTATTTAGTCATAGATACCTCTGCTTTATAGGCCGCCAACAACTATAGAGACTAATCCACAGGATTACTAGAATACCCATCCTATTCTTCTTGGTTGCATGACATTCTTCCTCAAATATGAAAAGGCCTCGCTTCTCTACATAAGCTGGTATTCATTCCATTCCAATATTAAGGCATGCACCATTAGTACTCATGTATGACATGATCAAGAGCACCGTTAGTAGCAGTGTACATACAAGTGCATAAAATTCAAAAGTACGTATTAAGAAACTATTTCTTGTTCAAATGTCAAGCTAATATCAATATATACAGATAAACTTAAAAATGTTTCTAAATAAATAAATATTTTTATTCAAATTTGTTGCTTCACACCAGGAACCACAAAGAAAATAAAATAAAATGATATCATTAATCAAGCATTCCATGTCATCTAATAAAGTTTGGGCAAACACATAGTCGATCACAAAATATTGTTAAAATCAGACTTATATATGCTTTTATCCAAACTTGGTAAAAACGCTATGGGTATTGCTCAAATTACATCATCAATAGCAAATGCAAATATAAGCAGAAGGACAAGTTTCTGAGAGAAGAACCGAATCTTATTTATATTCAGACCATGAACCTTCAAGATACCCAGCAAATAACATGGAAAATACAAGTGAGTTTGCACAGCAAAGCTGATCCTATTGGAAAATGCCTATTAATTAAGGATGAGAGGGTAAGAAAGCATCAGACCAATATGGTGCAGATATTGATTGGCTTACTATGGTACATGTAACATTGAAATTGCCATGAAGAAGCTAATATTCTACGCACAAATGAGATCTCAGATACAATACAAATTGAGGAGCAAATCACAGTTTACCATATGTTTGAAATTAATTGGCATAACATCGAGCAAATATCTCTTCAAAGCCAAACAATAAGCACGTACAGTAGATAGTAGCAATCAGACTGGCAGCAAATATAACAAACAAAAACAGCAGCAGTACCAGAACCACTTACCTGTGCACGCAGGTGAGCTTATTACACGATGAAGCTTGGACTATTATTGCCCGAGCATGACGCATCAATCTGAGGTAGCAGACCCAAGTAAATAAAAAGTTTTTAACCGTACTGCATCATTAAAAATGAAGTAGGAAATGTTTCAGTTCTTGCAATCTAGCATACGACCAGAGAAATGTGTGCGGTTGGACAAAACGACATAAGACGGGAGACGGGAATGGAATGGTACAGGTTTTTAAGGTAGTAGAGATAGAGATATGAAGTCAGTTGACAAATCCATCATCACCTGTGCGTAATTGCTGCCGCTGTCGATGTCATTGTGCCATCACCCTAGGAGATGGAGGGCCGATTGGTGCACCTTTAGTAAAGTATATCCAATCTGATGTCCAGAACTTGAACTGCAAATTTCATAATCTCCGTCAATAAGCTCTTGCATAGTTGCAGTTTCTTTCAGAATGAGAACCTCTGCAGACAACACAATAGTGTCATGTACCTGCATCCTGATATGTCAGAAATTCACGCAATAAAGAATGTTGAACAATCAGAAGATTGTTGTGTGTACTTGTTGGACCAAATTACAATGTCCTCCTTGCAGGCATACCTAGCAAGTCAAACCATCAACTCACTAAAGCTATCTAAGTCACCGAACACTGTTCTCTACAAACATTTGTTTGAATATAAGAAAATAAATACAAATTTAATTATGAAAAGCAAGGCACCAGACCTATTTATTGTAGCATGGATTAATAATCAGACATCACTAAAAAAATGCATATGCATGTGATATTGGCATAGTTTATCAGAAAATTTTAATGTGCAAAAGAAGTGAACTGTAGCATCATGGAACCACTGAATCAAAGAGGATACTTAGAATGCAAACATTTTGGAGATGAGAACTCAATTAACCTTCAATCTGGCAGCAGCTTCGCATCAGATCAACTTCATGGAGAAAAATTAACTTCTATGTAGCACTGTGCTACCCTCTCAAGCTCTCACGCTCTTGTAGATGCATGTAATCCAAAATTCAGAGGACGATAGTGGAGGCCTGATTACATACTGTGGCGGCTGGTGCGGACAGGAACCAAGGCGGCAGCTCACGTCCTCCCTCCATTTTTGAAGCATGCCTTATCAGTACTGCAAGCATGGCCATGCCAAGAAATTGAGAGAATGGGAGCTCACTCCCTCAAGTCGCAACTCGCAACTTCCCTCCAAGACATGTAGCTTTCATAAATAATAATAGACATGAACAATGATGCTTAGAGGCCATCAAAATTATTGAGAAATAACAACTTGTACTACACATACGTGTAATTAAATACTCCTCCAAGTAAATCAGATACCCTAAGAAAGTAATGCTCACATATATAAAGTAGAATTCTGAAGCGAACTGTATTCAAGTAAAATATGTTAGACAGACTTCAGATTTTATGCAAACCAACTACGAAGTTCAGTAACAAAAAAGTTCCCATTAGAGTCCAGGAGATTAATTAATCGTTGAAGTCCAGATCATTATTCAAATTTTACCAGATCTATTTGCTGGGAAGGACCGGGAGGATGGGAGGCTGACCTTGCAGGTGGGCATCGAGTACGTCATCTAATACCTTCCTGCCCGGCGGCAGGGACGTCGTCGACAAAGTGGCGACGGACGGAGTCCAGGAGGCGCCACGCCTTGATTCTCCTCTGCGGGGTCCTGGAGGCGCTCGAGCACGGCCGTGCCGGCGCCATACACCTCGTCGCCGGGGTAGGAGGAGGGAGTAGGCAGCCGCAGCAGCGATGAGGGAGGGCTCGTCCTCGTCCACCCGAAGCAGTAGGAGCAGCAGCTGGCCTCCTTCCCTGCAACCTGCACAGAAAACAAAGGAAAGGAAAGGAAAGGAATCACAAGGAGGGGCATGAAGAAACCGACAAGACAAGGGAAGGAGGCGCGCGCACAATGGTCGGAGGTCACCGGAGATGGCCTGCAGCCGGCGCGCGTCTTTTCCTTGGAGGTTGAGGCGTCGGACCTCCACGCGTAGCTAGGGTTTCGGGCGTCTCAGTCCATGGCTGCAGCCGGGTCGGACCTCCATGGACGATCTCGAGGGATGGCGGCCCGCCGGTGCGGCTGCGGATCTGGGCGCTGCCCCCCTGCCGCCGGATCCTTCCATTCCCTTCCCTCCCTTGGGAGAGGGAGAGAAGGTGAGGGGTAGGAGGAGGCCGCCGGCGGTGTCGCCATGGCCGGGCAGGGCTCCTCCCGCCTGCCCGCGACGGGAGGTGGCGGGGGCGGCCGCGACGGAAGGTGGCGGGGGCGGCAGCGACGGGCGGTGGCGTTTGAGGGAGGGGATCGGCGGCGGCTGCGAGGGCGAAGGATGTGGTGTGGCGTCACTCGAGGGCAAAGGCTTCGCTCGCTCGTCGCTCGACGGCAATATCTCTACTCCTAATGGAGCAGTTGGTAGCCTCGCTTCCAGGTTTTTTTTCGTCCCACCTTACCCGGTTTTTTTTGTA
>NC_057804.1:475287015-475333197 GCF_018294505.1 Triticum aestivum
TTAAGCCCGTAGCAGCCACGTAAAACATGCAACAACAAAGTAGAGGACGTCTAACTTGTTTTTGCAGGGCATGTTGTGATGTGATATGGTCTAGGCATGATGCTGAATTTTATTGTATGAGATGATCATGTTTTGTAACCAAGTTATCGGCAACTGGCAGGAGCCATATGGTTGTCGCTTTATTGTATGCAATGCAATCGCGATGTAATGCTTTACTTTATTACTAAACGGTAGTGATAGTCGTGGAAGCATAAGATTGGCGAGACGACAACGATGCTACGATGGAGATCAAGGTGTCGCGCCGGTGACGATGGTGATCATGACAGTGCTTCGGAGATGGAGATCACAAGCACAAGATGATGATGGCCATATCATATCACTTATATTGATTGCATGTGATGTTTATCTTTTTATGCATCTTATCTTGCTTTGATTGACGGTAGCATTATAAGATGATCTTTCACTAAATTATCAAGAAGTGTTCTCCCTGAGTATGCACCGTTGCAAAAGTTCTTCGTGCTGAGACACCACGTGATGATCGGGTGTGATAGGCTCTACGTTCAAATACAACGGGTGCAAAACAGTTGCGCACGCAGAATACTCAGGTTAAACTTGACGAGCCTAGCATATGCAGATATGGCCTCGGAACACGGAGACCGAAAGGTCGAGCGTGAATCATATAGTAGATATGATCAACATAATGATGTTCACCGATGAAACTACTCCATCTCACGTGATGATCGGACATGATTTAGTTGATTTGGATCACGTGATCACTTAGAGGATTAGAGGGATGTCTATCTAAGTGGGAGTTCTTTAATAATATGATTAATTGAACTTAAAATTTATCATGAACTTAGTCCCTGATAGTATCTTGCTTGTTTATGTTGATTGTAGATAGATGGCTCGTGCTGTTGTTCCGTTAAATTTTAATGCGTTCCTTGAGAAAGCAAAGTTGAAAGATGATGGTAGCAATTACACGGACTGGGTCCGTAACTTGAGGATTATCCTCATTGCTGCACAGAAGAATTACGTCCTGGAAGCACCGCTGGGTGCCAGGCCTGCTGCTGGAGCAACGCCAGATGTTATGAACGTCTGGCAGAGCAAAGCTGATGACTACTCGATAGTTCAGTGTGCCATGCTTTACGGCTTAGAATCGGGACTTCAACGACGTTTTGAACGTCATGGAGCATATGAGATGTTCCAGGAGTTGAAGTTAATATTTCAAGCAAATGCCTGGATTGAGAGATATGAAGTCTCCAATAAGTTCTATAGCTGCAAGATGGAGGAGAACAGTTCTGTCAGTGAGCATATACTCAAAATGTCTGGGTATAATAATCACTTGATTCAGATGGGAGTTAATCTTCCAGATGATTGCGTCATTGACAGAATTCTCCAATCACTGCCACCAAGCTACAAGAGCTTTGTGATGAACTATAATATGCAAGGGATGAATAAGTCTATTCCCGAGCTCTTCGCAATGCTGAAAGCTGCGGAGGTAGAAATCAAAAAGGAGCATCAAGTGTTGATGGTCAACAAGACCACTAGTTTCAAGAAAAAGGGCAAAGGGAAGAAGAAGGGGAACTTCAAGAAGAACAGCAAGCAAGTTGCTGCTCAAGAGAAGAAACCCAAGTCTGGACCTAAGCTTGAAACTGAGTGCTTCTACTGCAAGCAGACTGGTCACTAGAACCAGAACTGCCCCAAGTATTTGGCGGATAAGAAGGATGGCAAGGTGAACAAAGGTATATGTGATATACATGTTATTGATGTGTACCTTACTAGAGCTCGCAGTAGCACCTGGGTATTTGATACTGGTTCTGTTGCTAATATTTGCAACTCGAAACAGGGACTACAGAATAAGCGGGCACTGGCAAAGGACGAGGTGACGATGCGCGTGGGAAACGGTTCCAAAGTCGATGTGATCGCTGTCGGCACGCTACCTCTACATCTACCTTCGGGATTAATATTAGACCTAAATAATTGTTATTTGGTGCCAGCGTTGAGCATGAACATTATATCTGGATCTTGTTTAATGCGAGACGGTTATTCATTTAAATCAGAGAATAATGGTTGTTCTATTTATATGAGTAATATCTTTTATGGTCATGCACCCTTGAAGAGTGGTCTATTCTTATTGAATCTCGATAGTAGTAATACACATATTCATAATATTGAAGCCAAAAGATGCAGAGTTGATAATGAAAGTGCAACTTATTTGTGGCACTGTCGTTTAGGTCATATCGGTATAAAGCGCATGAAGAAATTCCATGCTGATGGACTTTTGGAACCACTTGATTATGAATCACTTGGTACTTGCGAACCGTGCCTCATGGGCAAGATGACTAAAACACCGTTCTCCGGTACTATGGAGAGAGCAACAGATTTGTTAGAAATCATACATACCGATGTATGTGGCCCGATGAATATTGAGGCTCGTGGCGGATATCGTTATTTTCTCACCTTCACAGATGATTTAAGCAGATATGGGTATATCTACTTAATGAAACATAAGTCTGAAACATTTGAAAAGTTCAAAGAATTTCAGAGTGAAGTTGAAAATCATCGTAACAAGAAAATAAAGTTTCTACGATCTGATCGTGGAGGAGAATATTTGAGTTACGAGTTTGGTGTACATTTGAAAAACTGTGGAATAGTTTTGCAACTCACGCCACCCGGAACACCACAGCGTAATGGTGTGTCCGAACGTCGTAATCGTACTTTACTAGATATGGTGCGATCTATGATGTCTCTTACTGATTTACCGCTATCTTTTTGGGGATATGCTTTAGAGACGGCCGCATTCACGTTAAATAGGGCACCATCAAAATCCGTTGAGACGACACCTTATGAACTGTGGTTTGGCAAGAAACCAAAGTTGTCGTTTCTTAAAAGTTTGGGGCTGCGATGCTTATGTGAAAAAGCTTCAACCTGATAAGCTCGAACCCAAATCGGAGAAATGTGTCTTCATAGGATACCCAAAGGAAACTGTTGGGTACACCTTCTATCACAGATCTGAATGCAAGACATTCGTTGCTAAGAATGGATCATTTCTAGAGAAGGAGTTTCTCTCGAAAGAAGTGAGTGGGAGGAAAGTAGAACTTGACGAGGTAACTGTACCTGCTCCCTTACTGGAAAGTAGTTCATCACAGAAAACTGTTTCAGTGACACCTACACCAGTTAGTGAGGAAGCCAATGATAATGATCATGAAACTTCAAATCAAGATACTGCTGAACCTCGTAGATCAACCAGAGTAAGATCCGCACCAGAGTGGTACGGTAATCCTGTTCTGGAGGTCATGCTACTAGATCATGATGAACCTACGAACTATGAAGAAGCGATGGTGAGCCCAGATTCCGCAAAGTGGCTTGAAGCCATGAAATCTGAGATGGGATCCATGTATGAGAACAAAGTATGGACTTTGGTTGACTTGCCCGATGATCGGCAAGCAATTGAGAATAAATGGATCTTTAAGAAGAAGACTGACGCTGATGGTAATGTTACTGTCTACAAAGCTCGACTTGTCGCAAAAGGTTTTCGGCAAGTTCAAGGGATTGACTACGATGAGACCTTCTCACCCGTAGCGATGCTTAAGTCCGTCCGAATCATGTTAGCAATTGCCGCATTTTATGATTATGAAATTTGGCAGATGGATGTCAAAACTACATTCCTGAATGGATTTCTGGAAGAAGAGTTGTATATGATGCAACCGGAAGGTTTTGTCGATCCAAAGGGAGCTAACAAAGTGTGCAAGCTCCAGCGATCCATTTATGGACTGGTGCAAGCCTCTCGGAGTTGGAATAAACGTTTTGATAGTGTGATCAAAGCATTTGGTTTTATACAGACTTTCGGAGAAGCCTGTATTTACAAGAAAGTGAGTGGGAGCTCTGTAGCATTTCTGATATTATATGTGGATGACATATTACTGATTGGAAATGATATAGAATTTCTGGATAGCATAAAGGGATACTTGAATAAAAGTTTTTCAATGAAAGACCTCGGTGAAGCTGCTTACATATTAGGCATTAAGATCTATAGAGATAGATCAAGACGCTTAATTGGACTTTCACAAAGCACATACCTTGACAAAATTTTGAAGAAATTCAAAATGGATCAAGCGAAGAAAGGGTTCTTGCCTGTGTTACAAGGTGTGAAATTGAGTAAGACTCAATGCCCGACCACTGCAGAAGATAGAGAGAATATGAAAGATGTTCCCTATGCATCAGCCATAGGCTCTATCATGTATGCAATGCTGTGTACCAGACCTGATGTGTGCCTTGCTATAAGTTTAGCAGGGAGGTACCAAAGTAATCCAGGAATGGATCACTGGACAGCGGTCAAAAACATCCTGAAATACCTGAAAAGGACTAAGGATATGTTTCTCGTATATGGAAGTGACAAAGAGCTCATCGTAAAAGGTTACGTTGATGCAAGCTTTGACACTGATCCGGACGATTCTAAATCGCAAACCGGATACGTGTTTACATTAAACGGTGGAGATGTCAGTTGGTGCAGTTCTAAACAAAGCGTTGTAGCGGGATCTACATGTGAAGCGGAATACATAGCTGCTTCGGAAGCAGCAAATGAAGGAGTCTGGATGAAGGAGTTCATATCCGATCTAGGTGTCATACCTAGTGCATCGGGTCCAATGAAAATCTTTTGTGACAATACTGGTGCAATTGCCTTGGCAAAGGAATCCAGATTTCACAAAAGGACCAAACACATCAAGAGACGCTTCAACTCCATCCGGGATCTAGTCCAGGTGGGAGACATAGAGATTTGCAAGATACATACGGATCTGAATGTTGCAGACCCGTTGACTAAGCCTCTTCCACGTGCAAAACATGATCAGCACCAAAGCTCCATGGGTGTTAGATTCATTACAGTGTAATCTAGATTATTGACTCTAGTGCAAGTGGGAGACTGAAGGAAATATGCCCTAGAGGCAATAATAAAGTTATTATTTATTTCCTTATAATCATGATAAATGTTTATTATTCATGCTAGAATTGTATTTACCGGAAACATAATACATGTGTGAATACATAGACAAACAGAGTGTCACTAGTATGCCTCTACTTGACTAGCTCGTTAATCAAAGATGGTTATGTTTCCTAACCATGAACAATGAGTTGTTATTTGATTAACGAGGTCACATCATTAGTAGAATGATCTGATTGACATGACCCATTCCATTAGCTTAGCACCCGATCGTTTAGTATGTTGCTATTGCTTTCTTCATGACTTATACATGTTCCTATGACTATGAGATTATGCAACTCCCGTTTACCGGAGGAACACTTTGGGTACTACCAAACGTCACAACGTAACTGGGTGATTATAAAGGAGTACTACAGGTGTCTCCAATGGTCGATGTTGGGTTGGCGTATTTCGAGATTAGGATTTGTCACTCCGATTGTCGGAGAGGTATCTCTGGGCCCTCTCGGTAATACACATCACATAAGCCTTGCAAGCATTACAACTAATATGTTAGTTGTGAGATGATGTATTACGGAACGAGTAAAAAGACTTGCCGATAACGAGATTGAACTAGGTATTGGATACCGACGATCGAATCTCGGGCAAGTAACATACCGATGACAAAGGGAACAACGTATGTTGTTATGCGGTCTGACCGATAAAGATCTTCGTAGAATATGTAGGAGCCAATATGGGCATCCAGGTCCCGCTATTGGTTATTGACCAGAGACGTGTCTCGGTCATGTCTACATTGTTCTCGAACCCGTAGGGTCCGCACGCTTAAGGTTACGATGACAGTTATATTATGAGTTTATGCATTTTGATGTACCGAAGGTTGTTCGGAGTCCCGGATGTGATCACGGACATGACGAGGAGTCTCGAAATGGTCGAGACGTAAAGATTGATATATTGGAAGCCTATGTTTGGACATCGGAAGTGTTCCGGGTGAAATCGGGATTTTACCGGGTTACCGGGAGGTTACCGGAACCCCCCGGGAGCCATATGGGCCTTCATGGGCCTTAGTGGAAAGGAGAAAGGGGCAGCCCAAGGTGGCTGCGCCTCTTCCCCCTCCCCTAGTCCTATTAGGACTAGGAGAAGGTGGCCGACCCCCCTCTCTCCCTTCCCCTCCGAGGAATCCTAGTTGGACTAGGATTGGGGGGAGGAATCCTACTCCCAGAGGGAGTAGGACTCTCCTGCGCCTCCCTCTATGGCCGGCCAGCCTTCCCCCCTCTACTCCTTTATATACGGAGGCAGGGGCACCTCTAAACACACAAGTTGACACAAGTTGATCCACGTGATCGATTCCTTAGCCGTGTGCGGTGCCCCCTGCCACCATATTCCTCGATAATACTGTAGCGGAGTTTAGGCGAAGCCCTGCTGCTGTAGTTCATCAAGATCGTCACCACGCCGTCGTGCTGACGAAACTCTTCCCCGACACTTTGCTGGATCGGAGTCCGGGGATCGTCATCGAGCTGAACGTGTGCTCGAACTCGGAGGTGCCATAGTTTCGGTGCTTGATCGGTTGGATCGTGAAGACGTACGACTACTTTCTCTACGTCGTGTCATCGCTTCCGCAGTCGGTCTGCGTTGGGTACGTAGACAACACTCTCCTCTCGTTGCTATGCATCACATGATCCTGTGTGCGCGTAGGAAATTTTTTGAAATTACTACGAAACCCAACAGAAACATATAATAAATTTTAAGAAAACAAATAACAGACTTTAAAGAAAAATCCAATTAACTAATCTCTACTCTTAAAGGCCCCTCGATTGATTTTTGTCCCTCGCTTCCTTTCCCAGCACTTATACAATGGAAGGAATTATAATCCACCTATTTTGTTCTCCTATATATCCGTGCAGGCAGCACAACATAAACCGGTGAAAAAAACACTCACCTCGCACGTCCCCCTGCCTGCAATCCCGAAACGCCGCCATCGCTCCAGGCTCCAGCCTCCGCCGTCCTACATCTTGCCCCTCTCCAACCTCAGAGACCTCCGCCACCGCCGCCATCTCGGAACCCCAGTTCAGGGCAGGACTCAGAGAGGGTGTGACTGTGGACGACGCTGCCGCCGTCGCAGAACCCTAGGGCAGGGCGTGGTCGCGTTGCGGGCAGCGCGAGCGGCCGTGCGTCTCCCCCGTCAGGCTGTCCTCGGCAGGAACTCGGGACCTCCTCCTGACAGAGCTAAGGCCCTCCGAGGTCCAAGTCGCTGTGCGGCGTGCACAGTAATCTCCCCGGCCTACTCTGTCTTCACGTCAATGCTCATGTGCTCCGACCCTCCCCGACCCCTCCCAGCAAGCAGCAGAGTCTCTCGGGTTCGAGCTCCACCGGGCCGCCGGCGGCGGCGTCCATGTTCGTTGGGCGGAGCACAACGCTAGGTTTGAAATTCACCATGATGCTACTGATGAGGCTCTCCTTCTCCTTTGTTTCGTCTGGGTTTTTTCGTCCCCCCTCCCACCACCCCATCTCGTCTGGGTTTGAAATCAATAAGAGCAGCACAAAGTCTAGGTCCCTGTCTCGGTGGCAGACGGAAGGAGAAGAAGGATTGATATGTATGAGAATATTAATATTGAACTCTTAAAGTTAATGTGGCCCCGTTGCAACGCACGGGCGTTCTTCTAGTCTGGCTAATTTTCATAGGTTAACCGCCGTAGATTTTTTTAGGACGATTTTTTGTCGATGAACCGTAGTGTTTCACAACAGGCCTCGTGGCAGCATATCGTTTTTTTGTCGGCTTCAAGGGAGGAAGGGGGAATCGGTGGGTAGCGCGAGGTGGGATCGAGACGAAAATTAACCGACGAAAATTGACCGGTGGAGACTACCAACTGCTCCACTAAAAATAAAGATTCAGAGGTTTTTCGGTGTTTTTGAAAAATAAAAGAGGCACAAGCAAGTCCACCTTCTGTTGTCGAGTTGACAATGGCGAAAACGATCCGTCACACATCATCTATAGCTTAGGCATGATCGGGCAGCATCCAAGGCAGCGGGCTCACCACAGAAGCAGCCGGCAGATCGGGCAGGGGCATCTCACAGAGAATGAAGATTCCATAGTGACCTTGAGTTCCGTAGAATATCGATTGGTTCGTCGGTTCTATCGTACGAAACCCAGTCTCGGTGGACATAGAATGAAGATTCCATAGTGATCTTTCCTCGTGAACGGGGGTGCACGAGCCAATCAATCAGGCCTTCACCTCCGCAGCAGGAACTCCATCATTTGGTAACGACAAACCACTGGAAGCCGAGCCCGGCTAGATCCCCAACGTTCACTTTACCACAAAAGCACGCTCCCTCCTTTCGCGCGCGTTCTACGGATACAGTCTACGCCTTCCTTTACTACAACTGATGCAGTGCAAGTGTGCAACGCCCCGGCTGGCCCTCGCTGGTGCACAAGTGCTTAGCCCAGGACCATTCATCGGTCCTCAGAATCCATCAAGCTACACATGATCATGAACCTTTTTTTAGATGACATGATACTAATGAACTTGTGGAACGGATCCTAGACATCATCAGTGTGTCACATAACTACAAGCATTCCGCCCAGGCCCCAGGCCCAGCCCTGGCGTCCATGACCCGTCGGGGTCGCCGGGTCGGGCCAAAGGTGCTGACCCCAGACTATATCCCAAAGCCCACGGTGTCACGCGTGATTCCTATCCAGAGTCAAGCCACTTTGACGATGACGCTACGGTACAGCACTCAGGCGGTCGCACGCTCACACTCGCCCACCCACACCCAACACCCAACAGGCCAACAACCAATCGGCTATGGCGCCCGCACGGTCGCGACACGCATACACATCCGTCCATCCGACCCAAGCGGCAGCATTTAACCATGCTACGGGTGTAGGGAGCGAGTACGTGACGCGTCATAACTGCAACCTGGTACGACGAGCCCGCCCACGACGCACCGCGCAAGGACCCGTTCCCTCCCCCAACCTCCCACTGCCTCGCTATAACTCCACGAACCACCGCCCCGCTCCACGACACCGTCCGCCGTCCTACTCTCTCACCAATGGCCGCCCGCCGCCGCCTCCTGCTACTCCTCCTCGCGCTCGCCCCGGCGCTCTCGCAGACCGTGCTCGGCGTCAGCGGCGGCGGACAGGCCAGGAAGACGTACATCTTCCGCGTCGACCACCGGGCCAAGCCGTCCGTGTTCCCCACCCACGCGCACTGGTACTCCTCCGCGGCTTTCGCGTCGGCGGCGGCCAGCGCCGACGGCCCGCTCGAGCCGCTCCACGTCTACGACACCGTCTTCCACGGCTTCTCCGCGTCGCTGTCCGCGTCGCGCGCCGAGGAGCTGCGGCGCCACCCGGCCGTGCTCGCCGCGTTCGAGGACCGGGTCCGCCAGCTGCACACCACCCGCTCGCCGCAGTTCATGGGGCTCCGCGCGCGCCTCGGTCTGTGGTCACTCGCCGACTACGGCTCCGACGTCATCGTCGGGGTGCTGGACACCGGCGTGTGGCCTGAGCGCCGGAGTCTGTCGGACAGGAACCTCCCGCCCGTCCCCGCCCGGTGGCGGGGCGGCTGCGACGCGGGGCCCGCGTTCCTGGCGTCCTCCTGCAACAAGAAGCTCGTCGGCGCGCGGTTCTTCTCGCAGGGACACGCCGCGCACTACGGCGTCGAGGCGGCGGCGTCCAACGGGTCCGTGGAGTACATGTCGCCGCGCGACGCCGACGGGCACGGGACGCACACGGCCACGACGGCCGCCGGGAGCGTGTCCTACGCGGCTAGCATGGAGGGGTACGCTTCCGGGGTCGCCAAGGGCGTCGCGCCCAAGGCCAGGGTGGCCGCGTACAAGGTGTGCTGGAAGGGCGCCGGCTGCCTCGATTCCGACATACTCGCTGGCTTCGACCGCGCCGTCGCGGACGGCGTGGATGTCATCTCCGTCTCCATAGGCGGCGGTAACGGCGCGGTGTCGCCGTTCTATATTGACCCAATTGCCATCGGCTCGTACGGCGCCGTTTCGCGGGGGGTGTTCGTGGCCACCTCCGCGGGAAACGAAGGGCCCGCGCCCATGTCAGTGACCAACCTCGCCCCGTGGATCGCCACCGTGGGCGCCGGCACCATCGACCGCAACTTCCCCGCCGAGATCGTGCTCGGGGACGGGAGGCGCATGTCTGGAGTGTCTCTCTACTCCGGCAAGCCCCTGGCCAACAACACAATGCTGTCTTTGTACTACCCCGGGAGGTCGGGTGGGCTGTCAGCTTCGCTGTGCATGGAGAACTCCATCGACCCGTCGCTTGTGGCCGGCAAGATTGTCATCTGCGACCGTGGCAGCAGCCCACGCGTGGCCAAGGGGATGGTCGTCAAGGAAGCTGGTGGCGCGGCAATGGTTCTAGCCAACGGGGAGGCCAACGGCGAAGGTCTAGTAGGGGACGCCCACGTCCTCCCTGCTTGCTCGGTGGGCGAGAACGAGGGCGACGCACTCAAGGCGTATGCTGCCAACACCACCAACCCGACCGCAACAATTGTGTTCCGGGGCACGGTCATCGGCGTCAAGCCGGCTCCCCTGGTGGCCTCCTTCTCGGCGCGCGGGCCGAACGGACTCGTCCCGGAAATCCTGAAGCCCGACTTCATCGCGCCCGGCGTCAACATCCTCGCGGCGTGGACGGGCGCCACCGGCCCAACCGGCCTGGAAGCCGACGCCCGGCGGACGGAGTTCAACATCCTGTCCGGGACGTCCATGGCATGCCCGCACGCGAGCGGCGCCGCCGCGCTGCTCCGGTCCGCGCACCCCGAGTGGTCGCCGGCGGCTATCCGCTCGGCGCTGATGACCACGGCCATCGTGACCGACAACCGCGGCGGCGCCGTGGCTGACGAGGCCGAGCCCGGGCGCGCCGCGACGCCGTTCGACTACGGCGCGGGGCACATCGCGCTGGGCAAGGCCCTGGACCCGGGGCTGGTGTACGACATCGGGGACGAGGACTACGTGGCGTTCATGTGCAGCATCGGGTACGCGGCGAACGCGATCGAGGTGATCACGCACAAGCCCGTGGCGTGCCCCGCCGCGACGGGCAGGAAGCCGTCGGGGTCCGACCTGAACTACCCGTCCATCTCGGTGGTGCTCTACGGCGGCAACCAGTCGAAGACGGTGATCCGCACGGCGACCAACGTCGGCGCCGAGGCGTCCGCGACGTACAAGGCGCGCGTGGAGATGGCGAGCGGCGGCGTGTCCGTGGCGGTGAAGCCGGAGAAGCTCGTCTTCTCCCCGTCGGCGAAGAAGCAGAGCTTCGCGGTGACGGTGTCGGCGGCGTCCGCCCCCTCCACCGCGGCGCCGGTGCACGGGCACCTCGTCTGGTCGGACGGCCGCGGGCACGACGTCCGGAGCCCCATCGTGGTGACGTGGCTGCAGCCCATGTGATTGACAAGTGGGGGCACGCCCAGCCCAGAGCGGTTGGCGATGAGGCAGTGGCGAGTGAGCAGAAGTCAGAGAGAGTTGGACTGCGGTGGTAACGGTTGCGGTCGGGGCCGCTGCGCATTGAAGGTTGCAGGGCGCAGTAGTTTAATTACGTAGGGCCTTTTTCACTGCTGAGATTGATTAAAGCGCAGGCAGTGAGATCGTAGTCCTACATAGAGTACAGTGACAGCAGTGTGTGTGCAGCAGTTTGTTTGCTTTCGCGGGCAACGCTAGTTGCCGCGGCAGCAACGGAAAGAAAGGGCCAAACATGACAAAATCGGAGATATTCTAGTACTATTACTGTAGCTCGAGTGTACTAGTAACTTTTACTAGTAGTATGTAGCTGCTGCCAATTGTGATCCAATCTGATAACGCGACTGTTGTTACTGCAGTGACTGATGTCTTGTTGGACCGTTCTGCATACGGTCATCTTATATTGGAGATCAAGAAACTCTAGACTTACGTGGGTTTATTCCAATGAAAATTGAGCGTCATTGAAATGGAGTTGTTCATAGTTTAGATAGTATAGGAAGATCTGATGATAGCACTGCTTGCTGGTTGCGCCGTGTGCCAGACAGTGTTACTCATGATGTGCTAGTGAACTGTAATTATGTTTCTTAGGAATAAAACCGACATTATCCCGCAAAAAAAAAATCTAAGGGATTGGCTAGGGTTAAGTCAACTGAAATTCAATTTAGGTCGGTCGATTTGTTTCAGTCGTTAGATGGAAAACACACGGTGATACATTTAGCTTCTTCGACCACAACCGCCAAACGTATCACCGGCCGAACCATCGGCCACCACCGACCCGCCCTCCATCAACCTCCTCACATCAACGTGTTGCCGCTGCCCCCACCATCCCCCTAACCCCGACGATGACTGTTTTTTAGGCAAACTTGCACCACCCCACCCCTAAGATAGATAATGGAGTAGCCTTCTCTGGTGAGCTCCTTCCTTCCCTCGCTTTTCCTTTGTTCATGTGAATATCGACGGACCCAAATTCTAAATTCAGACAACTTACATATAGTAATGTGTAAATCTAATGTAAACTTTTGTATGTTTGTGGAGCCATGCATGCCTTCCCATTTTGTATGAGCCTGCGCAGTACAACTCAATTTCTAGATGGATGGTCACAAAATCTCTTGAGCATTTCTGATGAACTTTTCATAACGGGCGTGGATAGGTCTTAGTCGACTAGGACTTAATCAAGTGCAACATATAAGAAAGAACATGAAAAAATAATTCTACATGAATCTTCATGCAAGATCTTATGAATATAGCGTCGACTAAGACATAATCAAATCTCAGTATACTACTTTCTCAAAAAATATAAGATCATTTGGATCACTGTTTTATAATCGCAGAGATGGTAAAGTTCGTTGGATGCTCGGTATCAAGTGCCTTTTGGGTCGTTTTCCACGGGCACTTTGCCCGGCAGCGCCAGCAACGAGGAAAGCGAGGGTTGACGCTTCTCGAGTTCCGCGGGGTACTGGAATAAGCAACGCCATCATTCTTGGGCTGGCTTTCGATCCACAACGTGAATACACCTGGTAGAATCGTCCATCTTCTCCGGGTGCGCCTTGACGAGGACTTCTATCCGGTGGTGCAGGTCTCCACTCAGATACGCAGCTACACAAGGAATTATTTTCTTATTCAATGCAAAGGCAATGCATTATCTTGTGTGCTTTTCCATAAGCTGCTACTCGATCGTAGTGGGGAGGCCTTTTGCCCCAACATCTCTTTGCTCTGTTTTCTACTCCACGCCCTTTGAAAACCATTTTAACCATGAGACGTGGCAACTTGGATTGACCACTCCCTGCTTTTATGCAAGGAAGGCTTCCTCCTTTGTTTCCTCGCCAAAGAGAACCTAAAGAGCAAATGAGAGGCTAGATGTAGATGGCGCTCCAAAAAAATTGTTGTTGTGTGTAAAAGTAGTGATAGGAGAGGCCAGTGGCGGAGCTTCAGCAAGGCTACATGGGCCATGGCCCGCCCAGCTTTGCACCACCTCCTCCTATTATAGCCGGCCCATGGGCCGGGGAAAAACCAATTTCATGCAATTTAGCCTACCCAGCCCGCCCAGGAATTTGCTGCAAGCTCCGCCACTGGGAGAGGCGATCTATTGCTCTGAATTAATGTAGTTGGTGCGATTACAGGAGTACAGGAATTGGGGAAGAAACAGGAAGAAAGATGAACTAGGGTTCGTGCCGCAGTTTGTTCGGTGATCCACTGGATGCCTGGCTTCTCCCTCGTGTTGTCTTAAGTAGTGGTTGTCGTAGCTGGGCTTCACCGCGTCCATTCCGGCCCAGCCACCCGAGAGTTGGGCTTCTTGGCCCGTGGTGGTCGATGGGCAGCAGGTGAGTGGTGCGAGCCGCTGCCCTGTGGGACCCGTTGGTCGGTGACGCCAGCTGGGCTTGGTGCGGGAGTGGCGCCGACATCCCCTCCTCCTTGGGACGAGGCTTGCCCCCAAGCCTCAGCTCCGGGAAAACGAGCTTGTAGCGCCACCTTATCCTCCCAGGTGTCCGCGAGAGCTGCTTGATCAGACCAACGAACCAGCAATTGTTCGACCATAGCGCCATTCTTCCGACGCCAACGGTGCTGGAGCACTGCGACTGGCATGACTAGAACGTCAGTAGCTTGTGGAAGATGAGGGGAGGAGTCATACCCGGTGTCGGTGTCAAAACCGGCGGATCTCGGGTAGGGGGTCCCGAACTGTGCGTCTAGGCGGATGGTATCAGGAGACAAGGGACACGATGTTTTACCCAGGTTCGGGCCCTCTTGATGGAGGTAAAACCCTACGTCCTGCTTCATTGATATTGATATTGTGGATGTTTACAAGAGTGGATCTACCACGAGATCAAGGAGGCTAAACCCTAGAAGCTAGCCTATGGTATGATTGTAATGGTTGTTGTTGTGTCCTACGGACTAGAGCCATCCGGTTTATATAGACACCGGAGAGGGCTAGGGTTACATAGAGTCGGTTACAATGGTAGGAGATCTACGTATCCGTATCGCCAAGCTTGCCTTCCACGCCAAGGAAAGTCCCATCCGGACACGGGACGAAGTCTTCAATCTTGTATCTTCATAGTCTTGGAGTCCGGTCGATGATGATAGTCCGGCCGATGATAGTTCGACTGATGATGGTAGTCCGGCTATCCGGACACCCCCTAATCCGGGACTTCCTCAGTAGCCCCCGAACCAGGCTTCAATGACGATAAGTCTGGCGCGTATATTGCTTGGCATTGCAAGGCGGGTTCCTCCTCCGAATGATAGAAGATTGTGAACACCAGGATAGTGTCCGGCTCTGCAAAATAAATTCCACATTCCACCGTAGAGAGAATAATATATACACAAGTTCAATCTGCTGACGTTTTTTGCGGCATGACGTCACGCCACCACCAAGCCATTACTTGAATCGTTTTTTACTCTACCACCTCAGCTCATTTAGCGAAGCGGTTTCCTTGGCACGTCTTGTCGAAGCAGAGATCGTGTTCCCCCTTAATCCGGGATTCTCATCAATACGGACGTGGGTAACCCAACCGCGCCATTGATGGTGACGCTTGGGGGGGTAAGCGAGTTTTACCAGGCCGGTGGGGGACGCGTAGACTTCGTTCGCCCATATAAGGGATAAGGATTCACCTTTTCACCTACGCCTTCTTCCTCCTTTGCTTATCCATCTCCGTGCACTCGAGCTCCAGTGCCCAAGCCCGCACATCTCGTCTCAACCTTCCCCAGTTATGTCCGGAGCGGGAGGCAAGTGGATGACCTCCTCCGTTACGGAGGAGCACATCGAAAGACTGCGCAGCGCCGGCTACCTGTCCGGCGACATCGCGCACCGGCTGTCCGACGAGGGGCAGCTCATCCCCACCCCCAGGCTCCATGAGAGGGTCGTTTTTCTTCCCCACTTCCTGCGCTGACTGGGTTTTCCACTTCACCCCTTTGTCCGGGGGCTCATGTTCTACTACGGCCTGGATTTCCATGATCTGGCGCCGAACTTCATCCTCAACATCTCGGCATTTATCGTCGTGTGCGAGGCCTTCCTCTGCATCCAGCCCCACTTCAGCTTGTGGCTCAAGACCTTCAATGTCAAGCCGAAGGTAGTGAAGGGCACTCAAGCGGAGTGCGGAGGCGCCATGTTGGGCAAGATGCCCAATGTCCTTTGGTTCGAAGGGGCCTTCGTGGAATCCGTCAAGGGGTGGCAAACGGGGTGGTTCTATATCACCGAGCCGCGCGACCCTAAGTGGGCGGCGGCCCCCGAGTTCAGATCTGGTATCCCCACGCAGCTCACCTCCTGGAAAGAGAAGGGCTTGCTGTGGGGTAGTTCAGAGGAGCTGACGGGACTCCAAGCCTGTATCCAGAAGCTGGTGAAGAAGCTCAGGCTGGTTAACGTGGTCCAAGTCATGCCCGTCCGCCGGATTCTCCCATGCCAAGAGCGGGCATTCAATCTGTGGGAGTTCAATCCGGAACAACACCAGGCGCTGAGCGGGCTCTTCGACACGACGTACGAAGGCGCCTGGAGGGTGCTGTTTAAGGGCGCCGAAGCCCCCGCGTCCGCGACTGAAGATCGCGGATTTCGCTCGCAGCGCCAAGCCGACGAGGTAAGTGATTCTACCCCTTTACGGGACACTTGCTTTTCATAGTTTGACTCTATGCGGGTTTTAATTTCCCCTTTTCCTTTGACAGGATTGGATGAGGAAGGCGGAGCAGATTATCTGCCTGGCTCCTATGCCAGAAGACCCAGTAGACGCCCGTCTAGCAAGGCTGCTGGTTCCGGCACCGCATGTGGTGTCGGAGAAGAAGGCCAAGAAGGAGGCCACGGGTGCTCGAAAGAGTTCCCGTTTTCAGGTGTCCGACGACTCCGGGGCAGACTCCTCCCCCGAAAATGAGGAGGAGAAAGAGGACTCTCTTCCAGAGGAGGGAGAGAGGAAGAGGAAGGCTTCCCCAACAGGGGAGGCCGAAGGGTCCAAGAAGGGAAGGACTATTCCCCCGGACAGCTCCGCCAACATCAACATTGGCGAGGAAGAATGGCCTTCAAGGGTCAGGCCTCCGGCGAGATCATAAGTATCCGGATTCCTGAATGATTTATAATTTCTTTTTCTGCGTCACATAGTGTCATTCTAATGCCGCATGCTGTAGTCCGGCCAATGATGATCTCCCCGCTTCATCGAGCGGGTCGTTGGCTCCGTCGGATGTAGACTCCATCCCGACCGCCTCCACCCCTCACGACACCAAGGACGCCGAGGTGGGATCCCAAGAAGGGACCCATCAGGGGGAGGCTCCGGAGGCGCCACAAGGCGTACTCCCGGACTTTGCGCCGGACTCCATATCAGAACCCACAGTGGTTCCGGAGTCCGGCCGGCGGCCCCTTCGCACGAAGGGCAAGACCGTGACGCCGGCGGCTTCCGTCCATCCGGAGGCGCCGGACAATTTGTTGGAGGCGCTCCAGAGCGCTTCCATCGAGGAAGAACACCGCACTATTATGAGTGCGGTGATGCAGAAGGTACAGCTTGCCAAGAGCGGGCTGACCGAAGCTTGCAGTAGCCTTCTATCAGGCTTTGAGGTAAGAAGTTAAAAATATGCAATGTAATACCGCATAGACAGTAGCCCCTGATGCTCGGTTTAGTGTTCGGAAAGAAAAGCCGGACTGAGGATCTGAAAAAAAGAAGATATACGCAGGGTTGCTAAAAAATTATGTCAATATGGGTTGCAGGCTGCGCTACTGACCTCTGCCGCACTGACTGCGGAGGTCGGTGCTTTGAAGCAGGAGCTCGAGCGGTCCAAGCAAGAGCTCGGCCGCGCCAAGAAGCAGCTCCAGGACAAAGAAGGTGAGTAACACCACTTTGAACTTGTACCTTACAGAAAAGGATTTAGGTTGCAACAAAAGATAACAAGGATAACATGGGTACTGCAGGGGCCACGAACGAGGTGGCGACCCTGAAGGAGGCCGTGTCTGCGGTCGAACGCAATGCGGCCGCGGAACGGGCAGAGCGAGAAAAGCAGGAGGCACGGGTGGCGGTGGTTCGGCAAGAGCTCCAGGCTCTCATGGAAAAGCATGAGAGTTTGGAGCGTGACTCAAAGACTCGAGAGTCCAAGCTTGCCTCGGCTCTCGAAAGTGCCAAGACTGCCAAGGCCGATGCCCATAAGTCCCTTCAGGAGATTGAGTTGGTGAGGAAGATAGCGGCGGGTAAGGCATTTTTCATGCAAAGCAAGCATGTGAATGTAAATTACGTGTTACTTACCCGAATCCGGAGCTCTCCAGGGGCGTTTGCAGATCTGCCTCGCAGCGTGTCTGATGCCGCCGCATTCTACCGAGCCGAGGAGGGGAGCTCAACGGAGAAGGTCTTCTGGTCTCAGTATGCTGAGGCCGGCCATCCGGTGCCCCCTAGCGACCAGCTGAAGCAGCTGGTCGAGCTCCACAAGGTGGCCGAGCAGGCCATGAAGGGCCTCATAGCCCGACTGTGGCCTGGAGAGGCCATGCCTGGGAGCTACTTCGGCCTCGTGCGACGGTTGGTGGATGCGTGCCCCTGGGTGGAGGTTATCAAGCGCTCCGCCTGTATTGAAGGTGCTCGTCGGGCCCTTGCCCGCGCAAAGGTGCATTGGGGCAAGCTGGATGCGGAGAAGCTAATCACTGACGCGCCACCAGCGGGCAAGGAATATCGTACGCCCGAAATGTACTATAAGACTGTCCTGAAGGGTGCCCGCAAGATTGCGGATGAGTGCCCCAGGGATGTAATTATTGAGTAAATTCGCAATGTGTTATCCTATGCGCTGAAAACTTTGTTCATATGCGCTAAGCAACGCTTGTTAATTTAAAATATTACCTTTTGTGCGGCCGTTTATTAAATCTGAGAGATGGCAAGTCGTCGGCTTCAGCCCCCATGCCACGAGTGCTGGGGTGTTCGGGATAAACTTGAGCACTCTTGTTCCCATTTTTGGGTCCATCTAGGGAGGCGCTCAACACAACGAACAAGGCAACCGGACTTATAGTGCTTGAACACTCTCACTTAGCCATAGAATTCTATAATTTTAAATTTCGGCGAAGCCCCTAGTATTCGGAAGACCGAATTAGGGGCGCTATCCATGCCTTCGTCGGACATTATTCGGAACTTCGCTCGAAGCGGCGTAGGTCTTTAAGGACCCGAAAGGACCTCTCGAACAGTGACCAGTCTCTCGCCTTATCATGACAGTCAGTTTTAGCTTTCTCCACTGAGGCGTTAACCCGGCTCAACCGGGGCGCAATCGCAGTGGTTCTCCCAGTGCTACCTTAGCCGATAGAATGGAACGTAAGGTGCCAAACATGGGAGCCAGGCAAACCCAACTATTGACCCAAGACATAATTCGGAGCCGATTCATATAATGCTATAAGTTCGGGGTGCCGCACTTGTGAAAGTGTTCGGACTTTATCACACCATAATGCGGGGAACATAAGCCCCTGGTGTATTTGGCCGTACCAAAATGTACGGATGCAACATGTCGTAAATGAACATATATATTAAGGTAATGCAATTATGGGCAAAAAGTGCTGCATTTTATTCGAGAAGATCTGCTATGAGTGCAGAATGATACAAATAGTGCGGAAAGCAAGGGATTGGACGAATTAAAGGCGTCTCCCTCCAGGGGTTGGCCGCGGAATGGTGTATTTAACAAATTTAATGCTTGTAATGGAGACCACCTGAGTGTTCGTCGCGGCCTTTGTCCCTCCCTGGCTGTTGCATCATGAGTTCGGCAGGTTCGCCGCCGGACAGAGTTCTGTATAAAAAAGAGAAAAATAAAAGATAAAAAGAGCGACACACTTGGGAGCCCCTGGTGTGGTCGAACCGCACTCTGGGTCTGTTGTGGTTGTGCCTCTCCCCCTATGCCCATGGTATCTCCAGGGCGTAATTATGTACACGGAGAGTTTGTCTTACAATTGTGCGAGGGCTGGGGTTGAGGCTGCATTGCTACGCGTGCTCGGAACGTGCCAGGTGGTCTTGGTTGATGTTGCTCCGGGGGCGTTTGGCCGTGTCCGGTCGTTTAGCGGCCGGACTCGAAAATTGCCTTAAAAGGCTGCTCTGTACTTCTGCCGCGAGAGCCGCTGTATGTTCCTCCGTTCGGAGGGAGCGTTCCGTGTTTCCATTGACCGTGATGACTCCATGAGGGCCTGGCATCTTGAGCTTAAGGTATGCATAATGCGGCACCGCGTTGAATTTTGCGAACGCGGTCCGTCCGAGCAGAGCGTGATAGCCACTGCGGAACGGGACTATGTCGAAGATTAACTCCTCGCTTCGGAAATTATCCGGGGATCCGAAGACCACTTCCAGTGTGACTGAGCCTGTACAACTGGCCTCGACACCTGGTATGACGCCTTTGAAGGTTGTCTTTGTAGGTTTAATCCTTGAAGGGTCTATGCCCATCTTGCGCACTGTATCCTGATAAAGCAGGTTTAGGCTACTGCCGTCGTCCATCAGGACTCTTGTGAGGTGAAATCCATCGACGATTGGGTCTAAAACCAATGCGGCGAATCCGCCATGGCGGATATTGGTCGGATGGTCTCTTCAATCGAAAGTGATCGGGCAAGAGGACCATGGGTTGAATTTTGGGGCGACTGGCTCCATCACGTATATGTCCCTTAGTGCACGCTTCTGCTCCCTCTTGGGTATATGCGTTGCGTATATCATGTTTACCGTCCGAACTTGAGGGGGAAATCCCTTTTGTCCTCTGTTGTTCGGCGGTCGGGTCTCTTCCTCGTCATCGCTGTGTAGCCCCTTGTCATTGTATTCGGCGATTAATTTGCCTGCCTGCTTGAATACCCAACAATCTCTGTTGGTGTGGTTAGCTGGCTTTTCGGGGGTTCCATGTATTTGACAGGAGCGGTCGAGTATTCGGTCCAAATTGGATGGGCCCGGAGTGGTTCTTTTGAATGGCTTCTTCCGTTGACCGGGCTTGGAGCCTCAGAATCCGGCATTGACTGCCGTATCCTCATTGCTATCGCCGTTAATGCGGCGTTTGTTTTTGTTTCGACGCGACTTGCCATTGCGGTCCTTGGTATCCGGACTGCCAGCGTTTTTGCTGAGGTTGTTGCTGCGAGCTAGCCAGCTGTCCTCTCCCGCACAAAAGCGAGTCATGAGTGATGTGAGGGCTGCCATGGATTTCGGCTTTTCCTGTCCTAGGTGCCGGGCCAGCCACTCGTCGCGGATGTTATGTTTGAAGGCAGCGAGGGCCTCTGCATCCGGACAGTCGATGATTTGATTTTTCCTTGTTAAGAACCGTGTCCAGAATTGGCTGGCCGATTCGTCTGGCTGCTGGATTATGTGGCTTAGGTCATCTGCGTCCGGTGGTCGCACATACGTGCCCTGGAAGTTGTCGAGGAATGCGGCTTCCAGGTCTTCCCAGCATCTAATTGACTTTGCGGGCAGGTTGTTAAGCAAATGCCGAGCTGGTCCTTTAAGCTTGAGCGGGAGATATTTGATGGCGTGAAGATCGTCGCTGCGGGCCATATGTATATGGAGGAGATAATCCTCAATCCAAACCGTGGGGTTTGTTGTGCCATCGTAGGATTCGATATTAACGGGTTTAAACCCTTCAGGGATTTGATGATCCATTACTTCGTCAGTGAAGCATAGTGGGTGTGCGGCGCCTCTGTATTGAGCAACATCGCGACGTAGCTCGAGAGAGCGTTGTCTGCTGTGTTCGGCCCGGCCGGAGTAGTTGTATCCGGCGCGACGGTATTCGTCGTGGGTCTTGGGGCGCCCACGTGATCCATAGATAGATCTGGATTGTCTTGCCTTGTCCTCCAATATATCCCGCAAGTCCGGCGCGTTCCCCCGTGGCTTCATGCTTTTTGAGCGATGCCGGGGTACGGTTTTGGTGGAGGGCTTGCATGCCTCTCTGTCGCGGCCACGAGGTGGTCGGTCTGCCGTATTGTGCGCTGGTGATGCAGGTTTGTACGCTTCCTCCTCTAGTCGGGGGAGCAACTTGCGTTTTGGGTAACTTTTGGAGGGGCGTTCAAGTTCATACCCTTCGGCCGCGAGGACCTCGGTCCATCTGTCGGCCAGTAGGTCTTGATCAGCTTGAAGCTGTTGCTGCTTTTTCTTTAGGCTGTTTGCCGTGGCCATTAGCCTGCGTCTGAAACGCTCTTGTTCAACGGGATCCTTAGGCACGACGAATTCGTCGTCGTCGAGGCTTGCCTCGTCTCCGGAGGGAGGTAAGTAATTATCATCCTCGACCTCTTCGTCTGCCGCCCTCTCGTGAGGGCTTGCTTCTGCCTCCTCCTGCGCTGGACCGTGCTGGAGGGAGTTGTCTTCGGCACTTTCTCGGGTGTTATTATCTCCTGTGCCGGAATCTCTATTCTTGCTGTGGCGGGATTTAGAGCGGCGCCGCTGATGCCGGCGCTTGGGCTGTTTCTTTAAGGAATCGGCCTCCGTTGCTTCTTCGCCGTCCCCATCTTTTGGGGTGTCCATCATGTATATGTCGTATGACGAGGTGGTCTTCCAGTGTCCTGTAGGCACTGGTTCTTGATAGTCTCCGGCATCGTCGTCCATACCGTCGATGTCTTCGGAGTCGTAGTCGAGTACGTCGGTTAGATCGTCGATGGTGGCTACGAAGTGGGTGGTGGGTGGGCTCTGAATTTCTTCGTCGTCCGCATCCCAACCATCCTGGCCGTAGTTCGGCCAGGGCTCTCCGGATAGCGAGAGATGCTTCAGCGAATTTAAGATATCGCCGAAGGGTGAGTGCCGAAAGATGTCCGCAGCAGTGAATTCCATGATCGACGCCCAATCGGATTCGACTGGCGGGGGCGCAGGAGGTTCGGAGTCCGGCAGAGAGTCCGGCACCTCGGAGTCATGAGCTTTATGCGGGACAAGGTAAGTGTTCGGCTCCATCGCCGTAGAAGTTGCAGCTCCCGAGGCGGTGTCCAGCCATCCGTCCTCGATCTGAGCGATCGGCTCCGGACTATGGGTCGGAGCGGATTCGTGTGCGGCCTCCAAGGTGTTGTCCGGCAGCAGAGTTAGGTCGTGCCCATCGTGACAGCACGGCACGCTCGGCTGTGGCTCAGATCCATCGAAGATCAAGTCCCCGCGAATATCGGCCGTGAAGTTTAGGCTTCCAAACCTGACCTGACGACCAGGGGCGTAGCTTTCGATCTGCTCTAGATGGCCAAGTGAGTTGGCCCGCAGTGCGAAGCCGCCGAATACGAAGATCTGTCCGGGGAGAAAAGTCTCACCCAGGACTGCGTCGTTGTCGATTGAAGAGGCCATCAAGCCTATCGGTGACGACACAGAGGAACTCTCAATGAAAGCACCAATGTCGGTGTCAAAACCGGCGGATCTCGGGTAGGGGGTCCCGAACTGTGCGTCTAGGCGGATGGTAACAGGAGACAAGGGACACGATGTTTTACCCAGGTTCGGGCCCTCTTGATGGAGGTAAAACCCTACGTCCTGCTTGATTGATATTGATATTGTGGATGTTTACAAGAGTGGATCTACCACGAGATCAAGGAGGCTAAACCCTAGAAGCTAGCCTATGGTATGATTGTAATGGTTGTTGTTGTGTCCTACGGACTAGAGCCATCCGGTTTATATAGACACCGGAGAGGGCTAGGGTTACATAGAGTCGGTTACAATGGTAGGATATCTATGTATCCGTATCGCCAAGCTTGCCTTCCACGCCAAGGAAAGTCCCATCCGGACACGGGACGAAGTCTTCAATCTTGTATCTTCATAGTCTTGGAGTCCGGTCGATGATGATAGTCCGGCCGATGATAGTTCGGCTGATGATGGTAGTCCGGCTATCCGGACACCCCCTAATCCGGGACTCCCTCACCCGGGCACAAGCATTGCCGGAGTTGGGAGACGTGGAAGACCGGGTGCACTTGGGAGTGCGCCGGCAGTTCCAGCTTGTAAGTTGTGTCGTTGACCTTGGCGATGACTTGGAATGGCCCATAGTATCTGAACGAGAGCTTGTGGTTGCCGCGTCGCGCCACCGACATCTGGATGTACGGCTGGAGCTTGAGGTACACCGAGTCGCCCACTTGGAAAACGCGAGGCGACCTGCGCTTGTCAGCTTGGTCTTTCATGTGTTGCTGCGCGCGGTTCAGATGCTGTTGCATGAGGTCCCGCACCACCGCCCCTTCCTCCAGCCAGGAGTGCAGAGCAGGTACCATACACTTAGACATGGATGTAATGCCCGACTGTCTGGTTTCATAGCCGAACATCGCCTTGAACGGGGACATGCCGATGCTAGAGTGGTACAATGAATTGTACCAGAATTGTGCCTGCGGGATCCAATGGCTCCAACGGTTCGGGCAGGCATGGACGAAACAACGTAAGTAGGTTTCGACACATTGGTTCACCCTTTCAGTTTTCCGTCTATGTGGGGGTGGTTGGCTGAGCTCATGTGCAGATCCGTGCCAGCATATTTGAACAGCTCGCGCCAAAAATGGCTGGTGAACACGGGATCCCTGTCAGACACGATAGACCTTGGGAATCCATGGATACGATAGATGCTAGACATGTAGAGGAGGGCCACCTTAGAAGTTGTATACGGGTGTGCCAGAGGTATAAAGTGAGCGAACTTGCTCCTTTTGTCCACTACCACCCAGAGGCAATTGAACTTCCCTGATTGCGGAAGACCATCAATGAAATCCATAGTGATCATCTCCCAAGGTTGTTGTGGAATTGGTAGATGCACTAGCAGTCTAGGGGATGTTGCTTGGTCCTGTTTGGCCTGCTGGCACACAGAGCGGCATCACACGTATTGCAGGACATGCGCCCTCATCTTTGGCCATGCAAACAAGCGGCACACACGGCGGAAGGTGGTTGGAAATCCACTTTGTCCCCCTACGGGGCTGTCATGGAAAGCTGCTATGATCCTCTGTTGCATAGTAGTGGAGCCTCCCAGCCAAATTATGTCCCTGAAATGCATAATCCCGTCCCGCAGTGTGAATCATTGCTTGGGGTCTTCACGAAGAGCAAGTTGCTGGAGCAGTTTCTGGGCCTGAGGGTTGCAGTTGTAACTGGCTTTCACATCCTCAAGCCAGCTGGTTGACAAGAGGTGACATTGAACAACAACTCAGGGGTTTGCGAGCGAGAGAGTGCGTCAGCAGCCGTTTTATCTGACCCCTTCTTGTAGCAGATGATGTACCATAGGCTGTAAGTGCATCTAGTGCCACCCCTAGTTGGTTTTGGAGTATTGACGACAAACATGGTTGAGGGACTAATGTGTTTGTGAGAATTGCAGGATAACACATGATTCGGTTTACCTATCAGAGATGACCCCTAAAAATGTGTGAAGACATTGAAGAAAATGGTGGTTCGTGAAGACATTCACGATGAAGATTATGGCATGTGAAGATATTCACTTGAAGACTATGGAGTGCGAAGACATAGTTGTTTCGTACTTTCCTTTCTTCTTTATTGAGTCATAGGAACCACCATACTGTTAAGTGGGGTCCAAGTGAACAAAGTCAGAGTGACTGATGTGATGCTCAACCAAAATCTATGTCTTCGAGCGAAGGCAATGAGAGCAAACCTTATCCAGAGCTGGATGAGTCAGCTTTGCTTGTAGCCCAAGCCAAGCTGTCGTGTGTGTTTGAAATCCGACCATTAGACACGTGTATGTTTCTTAGTGACCCAGGGTCATTTGGGACATATCAGGTCGGGTTGCCACTTGGCTACAAATAGCCAACCCCCTACACCATAAATTGGTGCCTGCTCAGAGTTAGTGCATGGCTTTCGTTGTTTGAGATTAACCCACCTCCGAAGCATTTGAGAGAGAGATCCTTGCGAGGACAAAGCCCAAAACACCCAGAGCCAACGAGTGTTAGCCATCACTGAAGTCTTTCTGTCCGCGTGATCTGAAAACTTGTTACACTTGAGGACTGTGAATCCTCCAGCCGGTTATGCGTCACGTTCTGAGCATCCAAGAGTCATTGTGGATTGCCGGTGAACAAAGTCTATGAAGGTTTGTAAGTCTACCTTGAAGACTTACATGAGTGATAGGGCGAGGACTAAGTGTTCTTAGCTCTAGGGGAATAAGGTGAAGACACAGTCTTCTGAGTTCAATTGCAGCATCCCTAACCAAACGTACAGTTGTCACAACAACTGGAACTGGTCTACCAAATCCTTGTCTTCACCAAGCAACTGGTTCTATCCCCTAATCTCCTTACTTTTCAGTTTGTCTTCGTGAAGTCATTGCTTGCCTGCCTGATTCATTTGACTTCATGTGTGAAGACCTATATCTGTTTGGCTTCATACTGTCTTCCTTTCTGATCCTGTCTACCTAGCTGCTGTTAGTCTTCGTGCTTCCACTGTATTGTCTGCTTGACTAATGCTAGCCTAGTGTAGTTTTCTTTCCGCTGCATATTATATAGGTTTAGTTTACTTGTTTGTCTTCAAAGACATCATGTTTTGAAGACTTTCATAAAAATCGCCTATTCACCCCCTTCTAGTCGATAACTAGCACTTTTAATTGGTATCAGAGCAAGGTACTCCCTTGTTCAATGTGATTCAGTTTAATCACCTAGAGTTTTAGCTATGTCGACTGCAGGGATAATCAAGGTCTCCGTTGCATGCCCAGTATTCAATGGCACTAATTACCCCTACTGGAAGAATAAGATGCGTATGCATCTTGAAGCCATTGATGTCTACCTCTAGTATGTCGTCAAGACTGGCATTCCCAAGGTCGGTGAAGGTGTCACCGCTACTGATGTCAAGAGGTTCGGGCAACTGGACTCAACCACCAAGAACATCATTTGTGGTCATCTGACCAAAGGGCAGTACGACTGTGTGAGTGCATTGGAAACTACGCTAGTCTGGGACTGACTGTCCAAGGTCAATGAAGGCGTCTCAACTCAAAGAGACTCAAGGATTGATGTTCTTCGAAATCTCTTCAACCGCTTCAAGAGGAATGACAATGAGAATGTCCAGCTCATGTTCGATCGCCTCACTGATATCACTAATGAGCTTCGTGCACTTGGCTCCACTGAGATCACCAAGCATGAGATCGTGAAGAAGCTTCCGCGACCACTTGACAGCTCATTTGACACCCTAGCCTTGATGATACAAGAACGCCCAGACTTCAAAGATCTCGATCCGTTTGATACACTTGAGAGGTTCAGCACACATGAGTTCAAGCTATCTGAGAAGCGTGATATCTATGGCCCCAACTATGGCCGAACCCGTGCCTTGAAGGCAAAGGCTGTTTCCTCATCTGTAGAAGAATCTGTCTGTAGTTCTGGTGATCCTGAAGACATTGGCAATGTAAGTGCATCTAGTGCCCCTTAGTGATTTTGGTGTATTGGAGACTTATAGGTTAAGGGACTGATGCGTTTGTGAGTGTACACAGGTCTATAAGTCTATGAGGAGTTTGATATTTACAGAGAAAGTCGACCCTAAAATTGAAGTTCTTCGACTGAAGACTTTGGATTTCTGAAGACTTTCTGAAGACTTTGAAAGTGAAGAAATTGGTGTGACCTTGAAGACTTGGAATTCATTCGAGGAATATTAAGTGTGAAGACTTTTGTTTTCGTAGTTTCATTTTCTCTTTCTTGAGTCATAGGAAACACCGTACTGTTAAAGGGGGTCGAGGAAATACTAAGGAAAAATTTCCATGTGATGCTCAACTCAAAATCCTATACCTACCAATCCCTTTGAGTGAAGCCATTAAAAATCTCATACAGTTCAGTCAATTTCTTCAGTGACAGAGACGAAGTTCTTCTGGTCGCTGAGGAATTTGTTCTGACTGAGGAGTTAGGAATTCGCCAGTGCGGATTGCCTACACAGTGAGGAACATGATAGCCCTGAGGAAATTGATCCTCACAATTCTGACCGTTGCTGTGCTATGCGCCAGCTATCCCAAAATATCTACCCACCTAACAGTCATATCATTGAAGGGCATTTATGTCTTATCATGTCGGGCTGCTCCCTAGGCTATAAATAGCCACCCCCTACAACCACTAGCTGGTTGGCTGCTCCGAGAGAAACTGACACTTGTCATTCAAGAGCATCCCATCCTCCGAGGACTTTGAGCAAAAATCATCAAGTGAGGAAAACCCAAACCCAAAACACCTACAAACCCAAAGTGATTGAGCATCACTGAAGATATTGATCCTGCATGGATCCGACACTTGTTACCTTTGAAGACTGTGCTTCTTCCAGACGGTTAGGCGTCATGGTCTAGAGCATCCAAGAGGAATTGTGGATCGCCGAGTGACCGAGTCTGTGAAGGTTTGGAAGTCACCTGAAGACTTACCACGAGTGATTGGGCGATGTCTGTGTGACCTTAGCTCAAGGAGAATATGGTGAGGACTGTGTGTCCGGGACTATGTGTCCTGAGGTTTAAATACCTAGCCCCTCCAACCAGACGTGCAACTGAGACAACAGTTGGAACTGGTCTACCAAATCATTTTCTTCACCAAGCTTACTGGTTCTATTTCCTCAACTCTTCCATTTCCTCATTTCAGTTGTTGTGTGCTTGTTCATATCTGTTTGAAGACTTTGACTAAAGACTTTCTCATTTTTCTCAGTTCAATTTCTTCAGTCAGTTGGTCTTCATCCTGTGTTATCCTGTGTTTACGCTTTCTGTACTCTGTGCTTGTCTTCATTTCATCATGATGACTATGCTTGTGTTATGTTATGTTTACTTTTGAGTACTTATTCCGTTGCAAGTAGTTCTTCACTAAGGAATTTCCTCACCAGCAAATTCCTCAGTGAAGAATTCATAAAAATCGCCTATTCACCCCCCTCTAGTCAATATAACGCACTTTCAATTGGTATCAGAGCAAGGTACTCCCTTGTTCTGTATTTTGATTTAATCGCCTGGAGTTTTAGTTATGTCGACCGCAGGTATGATCAAGGTCTCTGCTGGGTGTCCTACCTTCGATGGAACGGACTACCCCTACTGGAAGAATAAGATGCGAATGCATCTTGAGGCAATTGATAATGATCTCTGGTATGTTGTGGAAAATGGTGTTCCCTCAGTCACATCTTCTCTGAACGCTACTGATGTGAAGAGATTCAAGCAACTCGATTCTCAAGCGAAGAACATCATATGTGGCCATCTGAGCAAATGGCAGTATGGAAGAGTGAGTGCTTTGGAAACTGCTAAGCTTATCTGGGATAGGTTGTCCAAAGTGAATGAAGGAGTCTCAACTCAACGAGACTCTCGTGTTGATGTTCTTCGCAATCTCTTCAACCGCTTCAAAAGACTCGACAATGAAAATGTTCAACAAACCTTCGATCGCCTCACTGACATCTCAAATGAGCTTCAAGCACTTGGTGCCACTGACATCGCCGACCATGAGGTGGTGAATAAATTGCTGAGATCGCTTGATTCTTCATTTGATACTCTGGCACTGATGATTCAAGAACGTGCTGATTACAAGTCACTTGATCCCGCTGATATCCTTGAGAGACTAAACACCCATGAGTTCCAGCTTGCTGAGAAGAGAGATCTCTATGGTTCGAGCTATGGCAGATCACGTGCTCTGAAGGCCAAGGCGGTCTCTGAGTCTGAAGATGAAGACTCTGGTAGCAGCCTTGGTGATCCTGAAGAACTGAGCCAGGAACTAGCACTGCTCGTGAAGAAATTTCAGAAGTTCTCAAGACATGGTCGCTTTGGAAAATCCTCAAGGAGCAATGATTCCTCATCCAGTGACTACAAGAAGAGGCTATGCCACAAATGCAAGAAACCTGGTCACTACATTCAAGATTGTCCTCAGTGGGATAAGGAATCAAAGAAGAAGAAATACAAGGATTACAGTTCTGATGACGCAAAGAAGAAGAAGAAATCTTCAAAGTCTTCATCATCAAAATCCTCAAAATTTTCATCTCACAAGAAGAGCAGGTCCAAGAAGGCTCGGGCATTCATTGGCAAGGAAATGGACTCTGAGGCTGAATCTGAGGAACATGAGGATGAGGAGGCATCTGAGGAGTCCGAGTCTGGTGTGGCAAGCCTAGCTCTCGCTACTGCATTCGTCAGCAAGTCTATCTTCAACTCTGAAGAAATGGCATCACCAACAAGGCTGATGAAGGCAATGATGACTACGCTCCCACCTATTGCTTCATGGCAAAGGGTGCCAAGGTAACTAAATACTCCTCCTCTGAATCTAGTGAGGATGAATCTGATGAAAACCTCAAGCCTAGCTACTCTAAACTTGCTAAGATTGTTGTGAAACAACAAAAGGCTTTTGAAAAGGTTCAAAACATGCTAGACAAAAGTGATGATATGTTGGGTGAAGAAATGGATCGCACTAAAACCTTGACTGAAAATCTTCAGAGACTTCAGTCTAGGTTTGACAACCTTCAAGGTCATCATAACACTCTCTTATCTGATCACGAGAAGCTTTCTTATGAATTTCTTCAAAGAAAGCAAGATCTTGAAAAGCTAAGATTAAGTTATGAAGATCTTCAGAAGGAGCCCGATTCATTACTTGCTCACCAAATCAGTGCTACTCAAGAAGAATTTGATCCTCCATGTTTGAAGTGCATTGAACGTTAATCTGCTAATTCCTCACATGAATGTTCAAATGCTTCTAATGCTACAAATTCTTCATCTGTCTCTGCTATCACTAATTCCTCATCTGAGGACATTGCTAGTATCACTGATGTTGCAGGGATAAATGAATTGTACATGACATGCATGTACAAAAGCCTCAAAGGGCATCAGACTCTTTGTGACATGCTTAAAAAGCAGATCCTCAACATGAACCCTAGGAAAGAGGGTATTGCCCTTGAGAGGAAACTCAATGCTGATGGAACATATTGGAAGCCTGAGCAGTACCCCCAAAACCTCATGGGTTGCTGCAAAGGGACCTCCAATTGATCCATCCAATTTATCTAGCTTTACATGTGAATCTACTCATTCTTCTGATGAGTCATTTGACTCCAACTATAAACTTTTCAAAAATCAAAATGGTGAAGTATTTGCTAGATATGTTGGCACTAACTGCAGGAACGGTTCCCCTATGAAGAAAATCTGGGTTCCCAAAAGGTGCCTAGAAAGTCTTCAGGTGAATGTCCCCATGACACCACCTATGAAGAATAGGAACTCTAGATCAAATTCTTCATATGGACCGAATTCTTCATATGGATCCAAGTCCTCATACGAACCAAATTCCTCACGTGGATCATATTCCTCAAAAGGATCAAAATCCTCATATGATCATCTTCGTGCTAACCCCTCTGTTTCGCAGGGAAGAGCTAAGGGCTATGAATATGAGCATTATTCTTCTAAACATTATGTTCATAAGTCCTCGAAGAATTTCTCTGCTTATTCATATGCTTATCCTAACTCCTCTTATGTGAAACGAAGTGGACTGGCTTCTATGCCACCTTTCTCATATGGAGCTCGTAGAGTGATGAATTCTTTGCCACCCCTTCAGATGTGGGTGGTGAAGAAAAAGAACTAATCTCTTATGCAGGGCTAGGTCTCCAGACGTGCTTAAAACGTCTGAAGAATTTGCTGGAGACCTAAAAATTGCCTGAAAGGACGCAGGCTAATCATGAAGAAATGAACCTTCATTTCTCATGTCCTCATACTATTTTATCTGTTCTATTGCTTGATGAAATTGATCTGATGATATTGATGTCATATTCTTCACTGATGAAGTATATGAGTTCGTAAGTAATTCATCTGCAGGACAAAGTCATGCTTGTCGAGTCCTTGATAGTGGATGTACGAACCACATGACTGGTGACAAGAATCTATTGATGGATGCTCCCTTATCACCATGAGTGGGTCCTCGATAGTGGATGTATGAACCACATGACTGGTGACAAGAATCTATTGATGGATGGTCCTTTATCACCATCGCATCTGAAGCATATCATCTTCGCTGACAAAGGCAAAAGTCAGGTATTGGGTCTAGGTAAGGTTGCGATCTCAAAGGATCGACACATGGACAAAGTCATGCTTGTCGAATCCTTAGGATACAACCTCATATCTGTCTCGATGCTTTGTGATCTCGATATGGTTGTTGTCTTTGGCAAATATCGTTGTGTTGTGATCATGGAAGCTGACAATTCCAAAGTCTTCGAAGGCTTTAGGAGAGGAGACTTGTATATTGTTGATTTCTCTACAGGACCACAACCGGCCGTATGCCTACTTGCAAAAGCTTCAGAAGGCTGGCTATGGCATCAACGACTTGGTCATGCTGGCATGAGGAATCTGCACACGCTAGCGAAGAAAAAACATGTCATTGGCATTAAGAATGTCAAATTCCTCAAGGATCATTTGTGCGGAGCCTGTGAAGCTGGAAAGATGACCAAGGCCAAACATCCAGCAAAGACTATCATGACTACCACTCGACCATTTCAATTGCTTCACATCGATCTCTTTGGTTCTAATCATTATTCTGCAGAAGTCTTCAAACGATTTTCCTCGAGAGCTTCAACTAACCTTGGTGTGAAGATCAAGCACATCAGAAGTGACAATGGGACCGAGTTCAAGAATTCTGGTCTTGATGACTATCTTGATGAACTTGGTATTACTCATGAGTTATCTGCTCCTTATACTCCTCAGTAGAATGGCGTCGTGGAGCGCACGAACAGAACTATTGTTGAGAGGGCTCACACTATGCTTGATGAATACAAGATGCCTTGTCGTTTCTGGATTGAGGCAATTGATACTGCATGCCACATCATCAACAGAGTATATCTTCACAAATTCTTCAAGAAGACTGCTTATGAACTCCTCACTGACAAAAAGCCCAGTGTGAGTTATTTCAAAGTCTTCGGTGCTAAATGTTGGATTAGAGATCCTCATCAAAATTCTAAATTCGCACCGAAAGCACATGAGGGTTTTATGCTTGGTTACGGAAAGGACTCGCACACCTACAGAGTCTTCAACAACGTTCTTCACAAAGTTGTTGAAACTGTAGATGTGCGGTTCGATGAAACTAATGGCTCACAAAGAGAGCACCTACCTTCTGTGATAGATGAACTAGCACCTGAGGAATCTATCAAGTTCAAGGCTACTGAGGATGCCATTCCTACCGAAGAATCTACTGAAGAATTCATTCCAGAACATGAAGAACGCTGAGCTGGTGCACCTGAAGAAAATGGTGCTGAGGAAAATGGTCCTGAAGAAAATGCGGATCAAATTCCTCGACGAAAACCCGCTCATCCTCGCGTTGCAAACGAAGTGCAAATTGAGAGAATCATCAATGACATTGAAGCACCAGGTCCTCTCACACGCTCAAAACCTTCACATTTGTCTAACTTTTGTGGGCACTCTGCTTTTGTCTCTATCACAGAGCCCACTAAGGTAGATGAAGCATTTCTGGAGCCTGAGTGGATTCAAGCTATGTAAGAAGAATTACATCAGCTCGAGCTCAAGAACGTCTGGGAACTGGTCAAACGTCCAGATCCTCGCAAGCACAATATCATTGGCACAAAGTGGATCTACCGCAACAAGCAAGATGAAAATGGCCTTGTGGTGAGGAATAAGGCACGACTTGTAGCTCAAGGCTACACACAGGTTGAAGGAATTTATTTCGATGAAACTTTTGCACCTGTTGCTAGACTTGAGGCTATTCACATATTACTTGCTTATGCTAACCATCATGATATCACTTTATATCAAATGGATGTGAAAAGTGCATTCCTCAATGGTAAGCTTGAGGAAGAAGTATATGTTGCTCAACCCCCAGGTTTTGAAGATCCAAAGCATCCTGACAAAGTCTTCACACTCAATAAGGCCTTGTATGGCCTCAAGAAGGCCCCTTGGGCATGGTATGATACTTTGAAGGAATTCCTCATGTAGAAAGGCTTCAAACCTGGTTCACTCGACCCAACTCTTTTCACTAAATCTTATGATGGTGAATTGTTTGTGTGCCAAATTTATGTTGATGATATCATTTTTGGCTGTACTGACCAACGTTACAGTGATGAATTTGCTTATATGATGAGTGAAGAATATCAAGTGTCTATGATGGGAGAATTGAAATTCTTGTTAGGTCTTCAAATTCATCAACAGCGCAATGGCATATTCATATCTCAGGAGAAATACCTCAAAGATGTATTGAGGAAATTCGGCATGCAAGATTGCAAAGGGGTCAAAATTCCTATGCCCACAAGTGGCCATCTATGCACTGATGAAATGGTATCGACTTCGATCGAAAGGTATACCGCTCCATGATTGGCTCTTTATCGTACTTATGTGCATCTAGGCCAGATATTATGTTTAGTGTTTGCATGTGTGCCCGATTTCAAGCTACACCAAAGGAATAACACCATAAGGCTGTGAAGCATATTCTTCGATATCTAGCTCACACACCAACACTTGGATTATGGTACCCCAAGGGCTCGGCTTTTCATCTCATTGGATATTCCACTCTGACTATGCTGGTGATCGTATGACCACAAGTCAACATCTGGCACATGCCATTTCCTCGGACGATCTTTGGTCTGTTGGTCCTCAAAGAAACAGAACTGCGTATCACTATGTATAGCTGAAGTTGAGTACATTGCTGCTGGTTCTTGCTGTGCTCAATTGCTGTGGATGAAGCAAACTCTCAAGGACTACGACGTCAACATGAAGAATGTGCCTCTCTACTGTGACAATGAGAGTGCAATCAAGATTGCTCACAACCCAGTTCAGCACTCGAAGACAAAGCACATCCAAATTCGTCATCATTTTCTTCGTGATCATGTGTGGAAGGGCGACATCTCTATTGAGCATGTACGGACTGAAGAATAGCTAGTTGATATCTTCACAAAGCCCTTGGATGAGAAGAGATTTAGCAAGTTGAGGTGCGAGCTAAATATCCTAGAATCTTTGAATGTTCTTTGAAAAGGACACTCATCCTAACACTTATGCAAAATTGATGACTTAGATGTGCAACACGCGAAGAAACGTTTTTCTTCAATCAATGAAGACTAACACTCTAAGTGTGAAGAAATTAATGAAGAATTTGATTCTCAGAGCCCTACGACAATTGTACGCGGTGTCTGAAATCATCATTCTTATACAGTGGGTCACGCCACCACCAAAAGTTGAAAATCTTCAATTTGAGTTTTTCCTCAGTTTTTGAAATTCCTCAGTTGTTCAAATTCTTCAACTTTGCATTGTCTTCACTGTCTCTGTCGTTTTTCTTCATTGGCTATATATATATATATGAGTTTATGTCCTCTAGAACATTCACTTATTGCTATTTCTTCAAGCTACTTTTTCTGCTAAGTGAATGTGATCGGACCCTTGTCCCTCTATGCTAAACTCAACCCAATCTTTTCACAAATTCTTCATATGCGTTCTATTTGAAACTCGTCCAAAATCTTCACTGTGTCCTTGACAGCTGAAGAATTTGCGAACGGAACTTTTAACTTATCTTATCTAAATTTTCGGCTTTCCCGCTCAAACCGTTCCGCATCCCACGATAATACTTATCTATTCACCCACGATCTCACTCGATCGCCACATCTCAGTACGTGGGTGATACATGTCAAGCAAATGAGAAGGGTCAGGGGCACGTTCGTCCAATTTCCTCGGGCGTACAGTTGTTCACTCCGACTATAAATACCCCCTCCTCACTTTGTTTTTTACTCCACTCGTTCTCACTCCCGCTCGAGCTTCTCAAACTCTAGCGCTGCCGTTACGTCATCGTCCCCGGTGAGGAAGAGCTTCACTACCTCGACCTCGTCGCCGTCGTACTTGCGCCGGCTGCGGATTTCTTCATTCCGCCGCCGCCGTAGCTGTCTTCCTTTGCCAAGTTAGTGCATGGAAGATCTGAACTGACGAACTTCACATCTACACTTCCCAGTTCGTCGTGTTCTTCAAAAATGGTAATTAAAAGTTACTTTTACTGCCCTCTTTGATTCAAACATTTTCTTAAAAATCTTCAAAGGTGTTTATTCTTAAAATCTTCACACACTGAACACCTCACATGTCATCTGCTCTTGATTCGTTTCTCTAAGCAATAATTTTTCTTCAAGATTCCTCAATTGTGTGGATCTTCGATCTATACAACTCTGGAACCTAAGACAAAGAACGCTTAGTGAAACTCTTCAAGACTCGTCTGGTCAAATTCCTCAAACTTATTATTTTTTAAAAACCTTCTGAGAACGCATATGACCTCTTCAAATTCCTCGCAACTATACTCTGTTCTCAGGTACTCATGTTTGCTGCTGAATCACTAGGTTCTCATCAACTTAACTCATTTGCAGCGTTCCTCGACAAAAAGTTGCATACATCTTCAGAGAATTCCATTGTTAAAATTCCTCAACTGAAGAAAATGGCTGATGGTAAGAAGCCACAAAAGGGTGGAAAGAGGCGTGAGGTCAATACTGCTTTCGAGATCCCTGATGACATATACAAGGATTATTGCACTCCTGATGAGGCCAAATTTGGCAAGGAGGACAAAAATTAGCGCAAGGTGCGCATACAAAGGATAGAGAGGAGATGGGCACGGGAATGGAGGGAGTAAAGACATGTTACTCCCAAGTATATGAAGAAATTCGCTCTCAACCCTCCATGCCCAAGACATCCGTTGGCACCTGGCCAATTGGCAGATCCCACCAGCCTCAAGTGCGGTGAGGATTATCCTGATGAATGGGCAAAGCGCCATGCCAAACTGGCCAAACAAGCAAAAGAAGCAGTGAGGAAATTCAATGAAGACTCTGCTGCTGCTACCGCTGCTGAGGCCTCTGCAAGCAAGCCGAAGAAGGCCATGGCTAAGAAGCCTGCTCACAAGCCAAGTGCTTCACCCTCAATGCCCTCACGACCAAGTTCCTCAGCAATGCCTTCACGGCCAGATTCTTCAAAGCCCTCACGACCAACTCCTCAAACTGCTCCTACTCCTTCAAAGTGCTTAGCTCCTCCGACAAAGTCCCCAGCTGCTCCAACTAAATCCTCTGCTCCTGTGCATCTTGCCACGTGCCAAAGGACTATAGGCATCTTAATTGCCTCAGGAGCTTCTGCAAGTTCCTCAGCTGCACCAAATTCCTCAACTGGCCCCTCTCTGCTGAAGAAAAAGGCCACTGCTGGACGAGGCTCTCGACCAAGTCCTGACAAGAAGCAGGTCGCCTTTCAAGTGCCATCTGATGATGACAAGGCTGATGATGAAGAACTTACCGAAATCATCAGAGAGAGGCAGGTCAAGGCCGCTAGAGCCAAAGGCAGCAATGTGCCAATGTTACTGGATCCAAAGTTGATCCTAGATTTCATCGATCTATGGCACAAGGACCCGAACACACCTTTGCCAGTGATGAACCTCACTCCTGGTCAAAGTCATGTTTTGAATGCCTTCATTGAAGAAGAAAAATGGAAATATGAAGAAGGAAGAAGAGTGAAGAAAACGCAGTACAAGAAAGAGCGCTTTTTGAGGGAAAACATTCTGAAGCTTTCCCCTGAAGAACTCGTTGCCTTACAAGCTGAGATCAAGCAACTGACTGATGAATTTGATCACTACTATGCTGACTGGCTTGGAGCCAAAGTCAGATTTGTGAAGATTACTGATAAATTGACTTCAAATGTTGCAGCCCCAACGCAACAAGAAAATCCTCAAGCTGAAGCATCTGCACAACCTACTGAAGAACATGCCAGCACCACTGATGACAATCAGGCTGCTGAAGAAAATGAAAGTACCAGGGTTGATGACTGCATTCCAGCCGCTGAAGAAATTGCCAGGGCATCCACTAGTGGTGCGCCTAAAGAAAATGAACAAGTCAGGGCAACTGTATCAGTTGTGCCTGAAGAAAATGAACCAAATTCCTCTCCTCCTCCTACACCAACCCAAATTCCAATCCTTCCATCTGCATCAGATGTGAAGAAGACCAAGGCTACAGAGCGTCCAGCTGTGAAGAAAAGGAAGGCATCAACTTTATCAGATTCTTCAGCTCCAAAGAAGATGAAGCCTTTGACAAGCTCATTTGACAACCCAATTGATGTCGTTCTTGTCTCATTCATGCCATCAAAGGACCTTGTTCCTTTTGATGAAGATTATGTGATTCCAAGTGAATCAGATGAAGAAATTCCTTCTGCTACTTCGTCAGAGCAGTTGGATGAAGAAATTGAAGTGGATGCAATCCCTTCAACACTAGTTGTCTCCTCGCCTATGCCTTAGTTTACTGCTGAAGAGGCCGGCGTTGAAGAAATGGAAGATGAAGATGTGGACATTAGTTGTACCACACCCGTGCTGAATGATGACTTTTGGGAAAGTCAGCACCCCAATTCTCCATTGTTCACCCCACTTCAACAAATTCCTCAGTCCCCTGTTGCTACTGAAGTACAAATGGGATCTGAAGAACCTCGTGCAACCCCATCTGCCCATGAAGAAAAGCCACTCGTGTTGATGAAATGTTAATGAAGAATTGAAGACCCAGGCTGCAACTGAAGAAGAGCCTGAAATTCCTCAGCCTGTGGATCCTGAGAGTGTGATTCCTGAGGTGGTGATGCAATTGACTGATACTCCTCAGCCCAAGCCAAAGGATCCCTTCTCGAAGAAGCAGAAATTCAAGGCTGATGATTTCTTCGGCGAGCACGTATTCTTCACTAATTATAATCCCTATGATTCTGCTCGTCTTAGAAGGAAGCGCTTCTGGACTGCCAGCCAGGCCAATTTCTATTCTTCACTTCTTTTAAACAAAGAAAAAGTCTTCGACCACGAGCATATTCCTCACGTGGATATGGAATCACGGCCTTGCTTCTCTCCAGTCCTCAGTGTGCTTCATGATGCAGGACTGCTCAACTTTTGCTCTGACATTGTTGATTGGAATGAAGAGCTTATTATTCAGTTCTACGCAAAACTGCATGTCATAGGCGTGTTGGAAATATGCCCTAGAGGCAATAATAAAATGGTTATTATTATATTTCCTTGTTCATGATAATTGTTTATTATCCATGCTAGAATTGTATTGATAGGAAACTCAGATACATGTGTGGATACATAGACAACACCATGTCCCTAGTAAGCCTCTAGTTGACTAGCTCGTTGATCAATAGATGGTTACGGTTTCCTGACCATGGACATTCGATGTCGTTGATAACGGGATCACATCATTAGGAGAATGATGTGATGGACAAGACCCAATCCTAAGCCTAGCACAAGATGGTGTAGTTCGTATGCTAAAGCTTTTCTAAATGTCAAGTATCTTTTCCTTAGACCATGAGATTGTGCAACTCCCGGATACCGTAGGAATGCTTTGGGTGTACCAAACATCACAACATAACTGGGTGGCTATAAAGGTGCACTACAGGTATCTCCGAAAGTGTCTGTTGGGTTGGCACGAATCGAGACTGGGATTTATCACTCCCTGTGACGGAGAGGTATCTCTGGGCCCACTCGGTAGGACATCATCATAATGTGCACAATGTGATCAAGGAGTTGATCACGGGATGATGTGTTACGGAAAGAGTAAAGAGACTTGCCGGTAACGAGATTGAACAAGGTATCGACATACCGACGATCGAATCTCGGGCAAGTACTATACCGGTAGACAAAGGGAATTGAATACGGGATTGATTGAATCCTCGTCATCGTGGTTCATCCGATGAGATCATCATGGAACATGTGGGAGCCAACATGGATATCCAGATCCCGCTGTTGGTTATTGACCGGAGAGTCATCTCGGTCATGTCTGCGTGTCTCCCGAACCCGTAGGGTCTACACACTTAAGGTTCGGTGACGCTAGGGTTGTAGAGATATTAGTATGGGGTAACCCAAAAGTTGTTCGGAGTCCCGGATGAGATCCCGGACGCCATGAGGTGTTCCGGAATGGTCCGGAGGTAAAGATTTGTATATAGGAAGTCCAGTTTCGGCCATCGGGATAGTTTCGGGATCACCGGTATTGTACCGGGACCACCGGAAGGGTCCCGGGGGCCGCCGGGTAGGGCCACCTATCCCGGAGGGCCACATGGGCTGAAGTGGGAAGGGAACCATCCCCTGGTGGGCTGGTGCGCCCCCTTGGGCCTCCCCCTGTGCCTAGGGTTGGAAACCCTAGGGGTGGGGGGCGCCCCAGTTGGCTTGGGGGGCAAGTTTCCCCCCTTAGCCGCTGCCCCCCTTGGAGATTGGATCTCCTAGGGCCGGCGCCCCCCTAGGGGCCCTATATATAGTGGGGGGGAGGGAGGGCAGCCGCACCTTAGCCCCTGGCGCCTCCCTCTCCCTCCCATGACACCTCTTCTTCTCGCTGAGCTTGGCGAAGCCCTGCCGAGATCGCCGCTGCTTCCACCACCACACTGTCGTGCTGCTGGATCTCCATCAACCTCTCCTTCCCCTTGCTAGATCAAGAAGGCGGAGACGTCTTCCCAACCGTATGTGTGTTGAACACGGAGGTGCCGTCCGTTCGGCACTAGGATCATCGGTGATTAGGATCACGACGAGTACGAATCCATCAACCCCGTTCTCTTGAACGCTTCCGCTTAGTGATCTACAAGGGTATGTAGATGCACTCCCCTCTCTCTTGTTGCTAGTCTCTCCATAGATAGATCTTGGTGACTCATAGGAAAATTTTGAATTTCTGCTACGTTCCCCAACAGTGGCATCATGAGCTAGGTCTATTGCGTAGATTCTATGCACGAGTAGAACACAAGTTGTTATGGGCGTTGATTTTGTTCAATATGCTTACCGTTACTAGTCCAATCTTGTTTCGACGGTATTGTGGGATGAAGCGGCCCGGACCGACCTTACACGTACACTTACATGAGTCAGGTTCCACCGACTGACATGCACTTGTTGCATAAGGTGGCTAGCGGGTGCCAGTCTCTCCCACTTTAGTCGGATCGGATTCGATGAAAAGGGTCCTTATGAAGGGTAAATAGCAATTGGCATATCATGTTGTGGTTTTTGCGTAGGTAAGAAACGTTCGTGCTAGAAACCCATAGCAGCCACGTAAAACATGCAAACAACAATTAGAGGACGTCTAACTTGTTTTTGCAGGGTATGCTATGTGATGTGATATGGCCAAAAAGAATGTGATGAATGATATGTGATGTATGAGATTGATCATGTTCTTGTAATAGGAATCACGACTTGCATGTCGATGAGTATGACAACCGGCAGGAGCCATAGGAGTTGTCTTAATTTATTGTACGACCTGCGTGTCATTGAACAACGCCATGTAATTACTTTACTTTATTGCTAAACCGTTAGCCATAGTAGTAGAAGTAATAGTTGGCTAGCCAACTTCATGGAGACACGATGATGGAGATCATGGTGTCATGCCGGTGACGATGATGATCATGGAGCCCCGAAGATGGAGATCAAAAGGAGCAAAATGATATTGGCCATATCATGTCACTTTTTGATTGCATGTGATGTTTATCATGTTTATGCATCTTATTTGCTTAGAACGATGGTAGTAAATAAGATGATCCCTCATTAAAATTTCAAGAAAGTGTTCCCCCTAACTGTGCACCGTTGCGAAAGTTTGTTGTTTCGAAGCACCACGTGATGATCGGGTGTGATAGATTCTAACGTTCACATACAACGGGTGTAAGCCAGATTTACACACGTGAAACACTTAGGTTGACTTGACGAGCCTAGCATGTACAGACATGGCCTCGGAACACAAGAGACCGAAAGGTCGAGCATGAGTCGTATGGTAGATACGATCAACATGAGGATGTTCACCGATGATGACTAGTCCGTCTCACGTGATGATCGGACATGGACTAGTTGACTCGGATCATGTAATCACTTAGATGACTAGAGGGATGTCTATCTGAGTTGGAGTTCCTTATATGAACTTAATTATCCCGAACATAGTCGAAAGGTCTTTGCAAATTATGTCATAGCTCGTGTTTTAGTTCTACTATTTTAGATATGTTCCTAGAGAAAATTTAGTTGAAAGTTGATAGTAGCAATTATGCGGACTGGGTCCGTAAACTGAGGATTGTCCTCATTGTTGCGTAGAAGGCTTATGTCCTTAATGCACCGCTCGGTGTGCTGGACCTCGAACGTCGTTTGTGGATGTTGCGAACATCTGACATACACATTTTGATGACTATGTGATAGTTCAGTGGGTAATGTTAAATGGTTTAGAATTGAGGCACCGAAGACATTTTTGAAATGTCGCAGAACATATGAGATGTTCCAAGAGCTGAAATTGGGATTTCAGGCTCGTGCCCACGTCAAGAGGTATGAGACCTCCGACAAGTTTCTTAACCTGCAAACTAAGGGAGAAAAGCTCAACCGTTGAGCTTGTACTCAGATTGTCTGGGTACAACAATCACTTGAATCGAGTGGGAGTTAATCTTCCAGATGAGATAGTGATGTTTCTCCAAAGACCTTGCCACCAAGCTACTAGAGCTTCGTGATGAACTATAACATAACAGGGATAGATATGATGATCCTTGAGCTATTCGCGATGTTCGACACCGCGAAAGTAGAAATCAAGTAGGAGCATCAATTGTTGATGGTTAGTAAAACCACTAGTTTCAAGAAGGGCAAGGGCAAGAAGGGATACTTCATGAAACGGCAAAACAGTTGCTGCTCTAGTGAAAACCCAAGGTTGAACCCAAACCCGAGACTAAGTGCTTCTGTAATGAGAGGAACGAACACTAAAGCAGAACCACCCTAGGTACTTGGTAGATAAGAAGGCAGGCAAGGTTGACAGAAGTATATTGGATATACATAGTATTAAATGTGTACTTTACTAGTACTCCTAGTAGCACCATGGTAATAGATACCGGTTCGGCTGCTAAGTGTTAGTAACTCGAAATAAAAGGCTACGGAATAAACGGAGACTAGATAAAGGTGAGGTGAAGATATGTGTTGGAAGTATTTCCAAGGTTGATGTGATCAAACATCATACGCTCCCTCTACCATCGGGATCAATGTTAAACCTAAATAATTGTTATTTGGTGTTTGCGTTGAGCATAGACATGATTGGATTATGTCTATTGTAATACGGTTATTCATTTAAGGAGAATAATGGTTACTCTGTTTATTTGAATAATACCTTCAATGGTCTTGCACCTAAAATGAATGGTTTATTGTATCTCGATCATAGTGATACACATGTTCATGCCAAAAGATATAAGATAGTAATGATAGTACCACCTACTTGTGGCACTGCCATGTAAGTCATATTGGTATAAAACGCATGAAGAAGCTCCATGTTGATGGATCTTTGGACTCACTCGTTTTTTGAAAAGTTTGAGACATGCGAACCATCTCTATTGGTATGTACACATGAAGAAACTCCATGCAGATGGATCATTTGGACTCACTTGATTTTGAATCACTTGAGACATGCAAATCATACCACATGGGCAAGATGACTGAAAAGCCTCATTTTCAGTAAGATGGAACAAGAAAGCAACTTGTTGGAAGTAACACATTTTGATGTGTGCAGTCCAATAAGTGCTGACGCATGCAGTGGATATCGTTATGTTCTTACTTCACAGATGATTTGAGTAGATGTTGAGTATATTTACTTGATGAAACACAAGTCTGAATTATTGAAAGGTTCAAGTAATTTCAGAGTGAAGTTGAAGATCATCGTGACAAGAGGATAAAATGTCTATGATATGATCATAGAGATGAATATCTGAGTTACGAGTTTGGTACACAATTAAGACATTGTGGAAATTGTTTCACAACTAACACCGCCTGGAACACCATAGTGTGATGGTGTGTCCGAACATCATAGATGCACCCTATTGGATATGGGGCATACCATGATGTCTCTCATCGAATTACCACTATCGTTCATGGGTTAGGCATTAGAGACAACCGCATTCAATTTAAATAGGGCACCACGTAATTCCGTTGAGATGACACCGTGTGAACTATGGTTTAGAGAAACCTAAGCTGTCGTTTCTTGAAAGTTTGGGGCTGCGACGCTTATGTGAAAAAGTTTCATCCTGATAAGCTCGAACCCAAAGTGGATAAATACATCTTCATAGGACACCCAAGACAGTTGGGTATACCTCCTAATTCAGATCCGTAAGCAAAAATAATTGTTTCTAGAAATGGGTCCTTTCTCGAGGAAAAGTTTCTCTCGAAAGAATTGAGTGGGAGGATAGTGGAGACTTCATGAGGTTATTGAACCGTCACTTAAAATAGTGTGTAGCAGGGCACAGGAAGTTGTTCCTGTGGCGCCGACACCAATTGAAGTAGAAGCTTATGATAGTGATCATGAAGTTTCAGATCAAGTCACTACCGTACCTCGTAGGGTGACGAGGATGCGTACTACTTCAGAGTGGTACAGTAATCCTGTCTTGAAGGTTATGTTGCTAGACAACAATGAACCTATGAGCTATGGAGAAGCGATGGTGGGCCCGGATTCCGACAAATGGCTCGAGGCCATAAAATCTGAGAGAGGATCCATGTATGAAAACAAAGTGTAGACTTTGGAAGAACTACTTGATGGTCGTAAGGCTGTTGGGTACAGATGGATTTTAAAAGGAAGACGTACAATGATGGTAAGTGTCACCATTAAGAAAGCTCGACTTGTCGCTAAGATGTTTTCTGACAAGTTCAAGGAGTTGACTACGATGAGACTTTCTCACTTGTAGTGATGCTAAGAGTCTGTTGGAATTATATTAGCACTTACTGCATTATTTATGAAATCTTGCAGATAGGATGAAAAAACATTGTTTCCTCGACAATTTTCTTGAGGAAAGGTTGTATGTGATACAACCAGAAGGTTTTGTCAATCCTAAAAGGTGCTAACAAGTATGCAAAGCTCCAGCAGTCCTTCTAAGGACTGGAGTAAGCATCTCGGAGTTGGAATATACGCTTTGATGTGATGATCAAAGATTTTGGGTTTATACAAAGTTTATGAGAAACTTGTATTTCCAAAGAAGTGAGTGGGAGCACTATAGCATTTCTGATGAGTATATGTTGTTGACATATTGTTGATCAGAAATGATGTAGAATTTCTGGACAGCATATAGGGTTATTTGAAAAGTGTTTTTCAATGGAAAACCCTGGATTAAGCTACTTGAACATTGAGCATCAAGATCTATAAGGATAGATCAAAACACTTAATAGTACTTTCAAATGAATACATACCGTGACACGATTTTGAAGGAGTTCAAAATAGATCAGCAAAGAAGGAGTTCTTGGCTGTGTTATATGGTGTGAGTATTGAGTAAGACTCAAGACATGACCACAACAGAAGAGAGAGAAAGGACGAAGGTCGTCCCCTGTGCTTCAGACGTAGGCTCTATAGTATGCTATGTTGTGTACCGCACCGGAAGTGTGCCTTGCCATGAGTCAGTCAAGGGGTACAAGAGTGATCTAGGAATGAATAACAGGACAACGGTCAAACTTATCCTTAGTAACTAGTGGACTAAGGAATTTTCTCGATTATGGAGGTGGTAAAAGAGTTTGTTGTAAAGGGTTACGCCGATGCAAACTTTGACACTAATCCGGATTATTCTGAGTAGTAAACCGGATTCGTATAGTCGAACAGTTATTTGGAATAGCTCCAAATAGAGCATGGTAGATGCATCTAGGAGATGACATAGAGATTTGCAAAGCACCCACGGATCTGAAAGGTTCAGATCCGCTGACTAATAACCTCTCTCACAAGCGAGATATGATCAAACCCCATGGGCGTTGATTCATTACAATCACATAGTGATGTGAACTAGATTATTGACTCTAGTTCAAGTGGGAGACTGTTGGAAATATGCCCTAGAGGCAATAATAAAATGGTTATTATTATATTTCCTTGTTCATGATAATTGTTTATTATCCATGCTAGAATTGTATTGATAGGAAACTCAGATACATGTGTGGATACATAGACAACACCATGTCCCTAGTAAGCCTCTAGTTGACTAGCTCATTGATCAATAGATGGTTACGGTTTCCTGACCATGGACATTGGATGTCGTTGATAACGGGATCACATCATTAGGAGAATGATGTGATGGACAAGACCCAATCCTAAGCCTAGCACAAGATCGTGTAGTTCGTATGCTAAAGCTTTTCTAAATGTCAAGTATCTTTTCCTTAGACCATGAGATTGTGCAACTCCCGGATACCGTAGGAATGCTTTGGGTGTACCAAACGTCACAACTTAACTGGGTGGCTATAAAGGTGCACTACAGGTATCTCCGAAAGTGTCTGTTGGGTTGGCACGAATCGAGACTGGGATTTGTCACTCCATGTGACGGAGAGGTATCTCTGGGCCCACTCGGTAGGACATCATCATAATGTGCACAATGTGATCAAGGAGTTGATCATGGGATGATGTGTTATGGAACGAGTAAAGAGACTTGCCAGTAACGAGATTGAACAAGGTATCGGCATACCGACGATCGAATCTCGGGCAAGTACTATACCGGTAGACAAAGGGAATTGAATACGGGATTGATTGAATCCTTGACATCGTGGTTCATCCGATGAGATCATCGTGGAACATGTGGGAGCCAACATGGGTATCCAGATCCCGCTGTTGGTTATTGACCGGAGAGTCATCTCGGTCATGTCTGCATGTCTCCCGAACCCGTAAGGTCTACACACTTAAGGTTCGGTGATGCTAGGGTTGTAGAGATATTAGTATGCGGTAACCCGAAAGTTGTTTGGAGTCTCGGATGAGATCCCGGATGTCATGAGGTGTTCCGGAATGGTCCGGAGGTAAAGATTTGTATATAGGAAGTCTAGTTTCGGCCATCGGGAAAGTTCCGGGGTCACCGGTATTGTACCGGGACCACCGGAAGGGTCCCGGGGGTCCACCGGGTAGGGCCACCTATCCGTAGGGCCAAATGGGCTGAAGTGGGAAGGGAACCAGCCCCTGGTGGGCTGGTGCACCCCCCTTGGGCCTCCCCCTGCGCCTAGGGTTGGAAACCCTAGGGGTGGGGGGCGCCCCACTTGGCTTGGGGGGCAAGTTTTCCCCCTTGGCCGCCGCCCCCCTTGGAGATTGGATCTCCTAGGGCCGGCGCGCCCCCTA
>NC_057804.1:475333495-475404340 GCF_018294505.1 Triticum aestivum
GCGCGCCCCCTAGGGGCCCTATATATAGTGGGGGGGGGGGGAGGGAGGGCAGCCGCACCCTAGCCCCTGGCACCTCCCTCTCCCTCCCATGACACCTCTCCCTCTCGCTGAGCTTGGCGAAGCCCTGCTGAGATCGCCGTTGCTTCCACCACCACGCCGTCGTGCTGCTGGATCTCCATCGACCTCTCCTTCCCCTTGCTGGATCAAAAAGGAGGAGACATCTTCCCAACCGTACGTGTGTTGAACGCGGAGGTGCCGTCCGTTCGGCACTAGGATCATCGGTGATTAGGATCACAACGAGTACGACTCCATCAACCCCGTTCTCTTGAACGCTTCCGCTTAGCGATATACAAGGGTATGTAGATTCACTCCCCTCTCTCTCGTTGCTAGTCTCTCCATAGATAGATCTTGGTGACTCGTAGGAAAATTTTGAATTTCTGCTGCGTTCCCCAACAAGGTGATGCTGACGATATCAACACTTGGGTGTTGGACTGGATGACCGAAAATACTCATTACAAAGAACCGGTCTCTGAATTACTTCAGGTCCTGCCAATCAGTTCTCCCCCTGAAGGTGCTCATTGTTTGTACCAAGAACCTGAACTCACTGCTCATTACATGCAAGTGCTAATGAAGCCTCTGAAGCCCGGTCAAGCCCCAAGGACCAAATTCCTCGTGAAGGAATTGCTGTATGTGCCAAGAACAGTCTATCGCATTCTGACGAAGACTTTGAGTCCTATCAAAGGCCACGACTCATCTGATGAGGAAATTGTTGGCATCATGAAGAATCTGCTATTCAACATCATGCATGGCATCCTTGTCAATTATCATGGTTTCTTCATGAGGACTCTGGCAAATGTTGCACTTTCTCCGTTTGAGCTGAAGCCTTATGCTCCTTGGATTATGAGATTCCTCACAATAAGGTCTTCACTCAACTACAAAGCTGATTTTCAGAATCACCTCAGCTACTTGCCCCTAATTGAAGTCCTCAAGCGGACATATGTTGGAAATATGCCCTAGAGGCAATAATAAAATGGTTATTATTATATTTCTTTGTACATGGTAATAGTCTATTATTCATGCTACAATTGTGTTATCCGAAAATCGTAATACACGTGTGAATACATAGACCACAACGTGTCCCTAGTGAGCCTCTAGTTGACTAGCTCGTTGATCAATAGATAGTCATGGTTTCCTAATTATGGGCATTGGATGTCATTGATAATGGGATCACATCATTAGGAGAATGATGTGATGGACAAGACCCAATCCTAAGCATAGCTCAAAGATCGTGTAGTTCGTTTAGCTAGAGCTTTTCCAAATGTCAAGTATCATTTCCTTAGACCATGAGATTGTGCAACTCCTGGATACCATAAGAGTGCTTTGGGTGTGCCAAACGTCACAACGTAACTGGGTGACTATAAAGGTACACTACAGGTATCTCCGAAAGTGTCTGTTGGGTTGGCACGAATCGAGACTGGGATTTGTCATTCCATATGACGGAGAGGTATCTCTGGGCGCACTCAGTAATGCATCATCATAATGATCTCAATGTGACCAAGTGTCTGGTCACGGGGTCATGCATTATGGTACGAGTAAAGTAACTTGCCGGTAACGAGATTAAACGAGGTATTGGGATACCGACGATCGAATCTCGGGCATGTAACGTACCGATTGACAAAGGGAATTGTATACGGGGTTGCTTAAATCCTCAACATCGTGGTTCATCCGATGAGATCATCGAGGAGCATGTGGGAGCCAACATGGGTATCCAGATCCCGCTGTTGGTTATTGATCGGAGAGGCGTCTCGGTCATGTCTGCATGTCTCCCGAACCCGTAGGGTCTACACACTTAAGGTTCGGTGACGCTAGGGTTGTAGAGATAAGAGTATTCAGTAAACCAAAAGTTGTTCGGAGTCCCGGATGAGATCGCGGACGTCACGAGGAGTTCCATAATGGTCCAGAGGTAAAGAATTATATATAGGAAGTCAGGTTTCGGCCATCGGGAAAGTTTCGTGGGTCACCGATATTGTACCGGGACCACCGGAAGGGTCCCGGGGGTCCACCGGGTGGGGCCACCTATCCCGGAGGGCCCCATGGGCTGAAGTGGGAGGGGAACCAGCCCCTGGTGGGCTGGTGCCCCCCCTGGGGCCCCCCTACGCCTAGGGTTGGGAAACCCTAGGGGTGGGGGCGCCTCCACCTGGCTTGGGGGGCAAGCCACCCCCTGGCCGCCGCCCCCCTAGGAGATCCCATCTCCTAGGGCCGGCGCCCGCCTAGGGGCCCTATATAAAGAGGGGGAGGGAGAGCAGCCGCACCCTTGCACTTGGCGCCTCCCTTCCCCCTTGCTACACCTCTCCCTCCCGCAGACGCTTGGCGAAGCCATGCCGGGATCCCTGCTGCATCCACCACCACGCCATCGTGCTGCTGGATCTTCATCAACCTCTCCTTCCCCCTTGCTGGATCAAGAAGGAGGAGACGTCTCGCTGACCGTACGTGTGTTGAATGCGGAGGTGCCGTCCGTTCGGCGCTAGGATCTCTGGTGATTTGGATCACGACGAGTACGACTCCCTCAACCCCGTTCTCTTGAACGCTTCCGCTCGATCTACAAGGGTATGTAGATGCACTCCTCTCTCTCGTTGCTAGATGAACTCATAGATTGATCTTGGTGAAACCCTAGGAAAAGTTTTGTTTTCTGCAACGTTCCCCAACAGTGGCATCATGAGCTAGGTCTATGTGTAGTTCTCTTTGCACAAGTAGAACACAAATCTGTTGTGGGCGTAGATGTTGTCAACTTTCTTGCCACTACTAGTCTTATTTTGCTTCAGCGGTATTGTGGGATGAAGCGGCCCGGACCGACCTTACACGTACGCTTACGTGAGACAGGTTCCACCGACTGACATGCACTAGTTGCATAAGGTGGCTAGCGGGTGTCTGTCTCTCCCACTTTAGTTGGAGCGGATTCGATGAAAAGTGTCCTTATGAAGGGTAAATAGAAGTTGACAAATCACATTGTGGCTTTTACGTAGGTAAGAAAACGTTCTTGCTAGAACCCTATTGCAGCCACATAAAACATGCAACAACAATTAGAGGACGTCTAACTTGTTTTTGTAGCATATGATTTGTGATATGATATGGCCAAAAGTTTTGATGAATGATGAATGATATATTGTGATGTATGAGATCATGTTCTTGTAATAGGAATCAAGACTTGCATGTCGATGAGTATGACAACCGGCAGGAGCCATAGGAGTTGTCTTAATTATTGTATGACCTACGTGTCAATGATTTAACGCCATGTAATTACTTTACTTTATTGCTAAACCGTTAGCCATAGTAGTAGAAGTAATAGTTAGCGAGCAACTTCATGGAGACACGATGATGGAGATCATGGTGTCATGCCGGTGACGAAGATGATCATGGAGCCCCGAAGATGGAGATCAAAGAGCTATATGATATTGGCCATATCATGTCATTATTTAATTGCATGTGATGTTTATTATGTTTATGCATCTTGTTTACTTAGAACGACGGTAGTAAATAAGATGATCCCTCATAATAATTTCGAGAAAGTGTTCACCCTAACTGTGCACCGTTGCGAAAGTTCGTCGTTTCAAAGCACCACATGATGATCGGGTGTGATAGATTCTAACGTTCACATACAACGGGTGTAAGACAGATTTACACATGCAAAAACACTTAGGTTAATTTGACGAGCCTAGCATGTACAGACATGGCCTCGGAACACAAGAGACCGAAAGGTCAAACATGAGTCGTATGGAAGATACGATCAACATGGAGATGTTCACCGATGATGACTAGTCTGTCTCACGTGATGATCGGACATGGCCTAGTCGACTCGGATCATGTATCACTTAGATGACTAGAGGGATGTCTAATCTGAGTGGGAGTTCATTAAATAATTTGATTAGATGAACTTAAGTATCATGAACTTAGTCTAAAATCTTTACAATGTGTCTTGTAGATCAAATGGCCCACGTTACCCTCAACTTCAACGCGTTCCTAGAGAAAACCAAGCTGAAAGATGATGGCAGCAACTATACGGACTGGGTCCAGAACCTGAGGATCATCCTCATAGCTGCCAAGAAAGATTATGTCCTAGAAGCACCGCTAGGTGAAGCACCCATCCCAGAGAACCAAGATGTTATGAACGCTTGGCAGTCTCGTGCTGATGATTACTCCCTCGTTCAGTGCGGCATGCTTTACATCTTAGAACCGGGGCTCCAAAAATGTTTTGAGCAACACGGAGCATATGAGATGTTTGAAGAGCTGAAAATGGTTTTCCAAGCTCATGCCCGGGTCGAGAGATATGAAGTCTCCGACAAGTTCTTCACCTATAAGATGGAGGAAAATAGTTCTGTCAGTGAACACATACTCAAGATGTCTGGGTTGCACAACCGCCTGACTCAACTGGGAGTTAATCTCCCGGATGACGCGGTTATTGACAGAATCCTCCAGCCACTTCCACCAAGCTACAAGAGCTTTGTGATGAACTTCAATATGCAGGGGATGGAAAAGACCATTCCTGAGGTATATTCAATGCTGAAATCAATGGAGGTAGAGATCAAGAAAGAACATCAAGTGTTGATGGTGAGTAAAACCACTAAGTTCAAGAAAGGCAAGGGTAAGAAGAACTTCAAGAAGGACGGCAAGGGAGTTCCCGCGCCCGGTAAGCCAGTTGCCTTGAAGAAGTCAAAGAATGGACCCAAGCCTGAAACTGAGTGCTTTTATTGCAAGGAAGCGGACACTGGAAGCGGAACTGCCCCAAGTACTTAGTGGACAAGAAGGCCGGCAACACTAAAGGTATATTTGATATACATGTAATTGATGTGTACCTTACCAGTACTCGTAGTAGCTCCTGGGTATATGATACCAGTGCAGTTGCTCATATTTGTAACTCAAAGCAGGAACTGTGGAATAAATGGAGACTGGCGAAGGACGAGGTGACGATGCGCGTCGGGAATGGTTCCAAGGTTGATGTGATCGCCGTCGGCATGCTACCTCTACATTTACCTACGTGATTAGTTTTAAACCTCAATAATTGTTATTTAGTGCCAAGTTTGAGCATGAACATTGTATCTGGATCTCGTTTAATACGAGATGGCTACTCATTTAAATCCAAGAATAATGGTTGTTCTATTTATATGAGAGATATGTTTTATGGTCATGCTCCGATGGTCAATGGTTTATTCTTAATGAATCTCGTACATGATGTTACACATATTCATAGTGTGAATACCAAAAGATGTAAAGTTGATAACGATAGTCCCACATACCTGTGGCACTGCCGCCTTGGTCACATTGGTGTCAAGCGCATGAAGAAGCTCCATGCTGATGGACTTTTAGAGTCTCTAGATTATGAATCATTTGACACATGCGAACCATGCCTCATGGGCAAAATGACCAAGACTCCGTTCTCCGGAACAATGGAGCGAGCAACCAACTTATTGGAAATCATACATACTGATGTGTGCGGTTCAATGAGCGTTGAGGCTCGCGGAGGATATCGTTATGTTCTCACTCTCACTGACGACTTGAGTAGATATGGGTATGTCTACTTGATGAAACACAAGTCTGAGACCTTTGAAAAGTTCATGGAATTTCAGAATGAGGTAGAGAATCAACATGACCGAAAGATAAAGTTCCTACGATCAGATCGTGGAGGAGAATATTTAAGTCATGAATTTGGTACGCACTTAAGGAAATGTGGAATCGTTTCACAACTCACGCCGCCTAGAACACCTCAGCGTAACGGTGTGTCCGAACGTCGTAATCGCACTCTATTGGATATGGTGCGATCTATGATGTCTCTTACCGACTTACCACTATCATTTCGGGGATACGCTCTAGAGACAGCTACATTCACTTTAAATAGGGCACCGTCTAAATCCGTTGAGACGACACCGTATGAATTATGGTCTGGGAAGAAACCTAAGCCGTCGTTTCTAAAAGTTTGGGGATGCGATGCTTATGTTAAGAAACTTCAACCTGAAAAGCTCGAACCCAAGTCGGAAAAATGCGTCTTCATAGGATACCCCAAGGAAACCATTGGGTATACCTTCTACCTCAGATCCGAAGGCAAGATCTTTGTTGCCAAGAACGGGTCCTTTCTGGAGAAAGAGTTTCTCTCGAGAGAAGTAAGTGGGAGGAAAGTGGAACTTGATGAAGTACTACCTCTTGAACCGGTGAGTAGCGCAGCTCAGGAAGATGTTCCTGTGGTGCCAGCACCAACTGAAGAGGAAGTTAATGATGATGATCAAGGTACTTCGGACCAAGTTACTACTGAACTTCGTAGGTCCACGAGGACACGTTCCACACCAGAGTGGTATGGCAACCCTGTCCTGGAAATCATGTTGTTAGACAACAGTGAACCTTCGAACTATGAAGAAGCAATGGCAGGCCCAGATTCCAACAAATGGCTTGAAGCCATGCAATCTGGGATAGGATCCATGTATGAAAATGAAGTATGGACTTTGACAGACTTGCTCGATGATCAGCGAGCGATAGAAAACAAATGGATCTTTAAGAAGAAGACGGACGTAGATGGTAATGTTACCATTTATAAAGCTCGACTTGTTGCTAAGGGTTATCGGCAAGTTCAAGGGGTTGACTACGATGAGACATTCTCTCCCGTAGCGAAGCTAAAGTCCGTCTGAATCATGTTAGCAATTGCCGCATACTATGATTATGAGATATGGCAGATGGACGTCAAAACGGCATTCCTTAACGGTCATCTTAAGGAAGAGCTGTATATGATGTAGCCAGAAGGTTTTGTTGACCATGAGAATGCTAACAAGGTATGCAAGCTCCAGCGATCCATTTATGGGTTGTTGCAAGCATCTCGGAGTTGGAACATTCGCTTTGATGAGATGATCAAAGCATTTGGGTTTATGCAGACTTATGGAGAAGCCTGCGTTTACAAGAAAGTGAGTGGGAGCGCTGTAGCATTTCTCATATTATATGTAGATGACATACTTTTGATGGGAAATGGTATAGAATTCTTGGACAACATTAAGGCCTACTTGAATAAGTGTTTTTCAATGAAGGACCTTGGAGAAGCTGCTTACATATTAGGCATCAAGATCTATAGGGATAGATCGAGACGCCTCATAGGTCTTTCACAAAGCACATACCTTGATAAGATATTGAAGAAGTTCAATATGGATCAGTCCAAGAAAGGGTTCTTGCCTATATTGCAAGGTGTGAGATTGAGCTCGGCTCAATGCCCGACCACGGCAGAAGATAAAGAAGAGATGAGTGTCATCCCCTATGCCTCAGCCATAGGGTCTATTATGTATGCCATGCTGTGTACCAGACCTGATGTAAACCTTGCCATAAATTTGGTCGGAAGGTACCAAAGTAATCCCGGCAAGGAACACTGGACAGCGGTCAAGAACATCCTAAAGTACCTAAAAAGGACTAAGGATATGTTTCTCGTTTATGGAGGTGACGAAGAGCTCGTCGTAAAGGGTTACGTCGACGCTAGCTTCGACACAGATCTGGATGACTCTAAGTCACAAACTGGATATGTGTATATTTTGAATGGTGGGGCAGTAAGCTGGTGCAGTTGCAAGCAAAGCGTCATGGCGGGATCTACATGTGAAGCAGAGTACATGGCAGCCTCGGAGGCAGCGCGTGAAGCAATCTGGGTGAAGGAGTTCACCACCAACCTAGGAGTCATACCCAATGCGTCGGGGCCGATCAAACTCTTCTGTGACAACACTGGAGCTATTGCACTTGCCAAGGAGCCCAGGTTTCACAAGAAGACCAGGCACATCAAGCGTCGCTTCAACTCCGTACGTGAAAATGTTCAAGATGGAGACATAGATATTTGTAAAGTACACACGGACCTGAATGTAGCAGATCCGTTGACTAAACCTCTCCCTAGGGCAAAACATGATCAACACCAAAATTCCATGGGTGTTTGATTCATCACAATAGTCTATTATTCATGCTACAATTGTGTTATCCGGAAATCGTAATACACGTGTGACTACATAGACCACAACGTGTCCCTAGTGAGCCTCTAGTTGACTAGCTCGTTGATCAACGGATAGTCATGGTTTCCTGACTATGGGCATTGGATGTCATTGATAACGGGATCACATCATTAGGAGAATGATGTGATGGACAAGACCCAATCCTAAGCATAGCTCAAAGATCGTGTAGTTCGTTTAGCTAGAGCTTTTCCAAATGTCAAGTATTATTTCCTTAGACCATGAGATTGTGCAACTCCCGGATACCGTAAGAGTGCTTTGGGTGTGCCAAATGTCACAACGTAACTGGGTGACTATAAAGGTACACTACGGGTATCTCCGAAAGTGTCTGTTGGGTTGGCATGAATCGAGACTGGGATTTGTCACTCCATATGACGGAGAGGTATCTCTGGGCCCACTCGGTAATGCATCATCATAATGAGCTCAATGTGACCAAGTGTCTGGTCACGGGATCATGCATTATTGTACGAGTAAAGTGACTTGCCGGTAACGAGATTAAACGAGGTATTGGGATACCGACGATCGAATCTCGGGCATGTAACGTACCGATTGACAAAGGGAATTGTATACGGGGTTGCTTAAATCCTCGACATCGTGGTTCATTCGATGAGATCATCGAGGAGCATGTGGGAGCCAACATGGGTATCCAGATCCCACTGTTGGTTATTGACCGGAGAGGCGTCTCGGTCATGTCTGCATGTCTCCCGAACCCGTAGGGTCTACACACTTAAGGTTCGGTGACACTAGGGTTGTAGAGATAAGAGTATGCAGTAAACCGAAAGTTGTTCGGAGTCTCAGATGAGATCCCGGACGTCACGAGGAGTTTCGGAATGGTCCGGAGGTAAAGAATTATATATAGGAAGTCAGGTTTCGGCCATCGGGAAAGTTTTGGGGGTCACCGATATTGTACCGGGACCACCGGAAGGGTCCCGGGGGTCCACCGGGTGGGGCCACCTATCCCGGAGGGCCCCATGGGTTTAAGTGGGAGGGGAACCAGCCCCTGGTGGGCTGGTGCGCCCCCCTTGGGCCCCCCTATGCCTAGGGTTGGGAAACCCTAGGAGTGGGGGCGCCTCCACCTGGCTTGGGGGGCAAGCCACCCCCTGGCCGTCGCCCCCCCTAAGAGATCCCATCTCCTAGGGCCGGCGCCCCCCTATGGGCCCTATATAAAGAGGGGGGAGGGATGGCAGCCGCACCCTTGCACTTGGCGCCTCCCTTCCCCCTTGCTACACCTCTCCCTCCCGCAAACGCTTGGCGAAGCCCTGCCGGGATCCCTGTTGCATCCACCACCACGCCGTCGTGCTGCTAGATCTTCATCAACCTCTCCTTCCCCCTTGCTGGATCAAGAAGGAGGAGATGTCTCGCTGACCGTACGTGTGTTCAACGCGGAGGTGCCGTCCGTTCGGCGCTAGGATCTCTGGTGATTTGGATCACGACGAGTACGAATCCCTCAACCCCGTTCTCTTGAACGCTTCTGCTCGATCTACAAGGGTATGTAGATGCACTCCTCTCTCTCGTTGCTAGATGAACTCATAGATTGATCTTGGTGAAACCGTAGGAAATTTATTGTTTTCTGCAACGTTCCCCAACAACATATTCCTCAGCTGATGAGAAGGGCAAGGCACCGACTGTTATTGATGAAGGCATTCGTCCATTGGATGGTCAGTTTCGCAAAGCTGCATCTTATTCCACCAATGATGACTCTGCCACTCATGATTCTGCTGCCAATGCACCAAAGTCAAATCCTCACACCACTGCTCCTCGTGTGATGACTGACCGTGAGCTGCTTCCTAGTCTTCACCAGAAGGTGGATCAAAAGCACAAATGGGTTAAGCGTCAGTTTGGTTCTATTCTTCACAACATGACTGCTACACATAATGTAGTGAAGAAAAACCATTACTACCTCCATGAAATATTCGATCACACTTGGGCTATTCTGTCACATGTATATGGTGAAGAAGATCTGAAGAAAATGGGTCTCAAGGAAGATTTTGACTGGTCTGCTCCTCCACCGAAGAAATACAAGAAGGTCAAGGTTCCTTCCTTGGTAGCCAGTTCATATTCTTCATCACGCGACACAGACGAGTATGAAGACTTGGATGACACTGCGGCAGGCCCTACAACAACACACGACCCCAACAACGCTGGCGCTCCTTCATCATCATGATATTCTTCAGGGGCGTTAGTCCTCATTTTCAACCCTTTTGGTCATTTGATGACAAAAGGGGAGAAATTTGAGTTAGTCTTCAAGCGGGTCTATCTTATATGGGCATTTTTTTGCTAAGTTGCAACTCTCGTTCCTCTGATGACTTTGCTGGATCGAGTTGTAAACTTAAACTCTATGGTGGCCTGATACTTTTGCTGAGTTCTTTTGCATGCTTATTCCTCATTAATGTCAATACACGCATGCTGAATTACATCAGTCACCATATTTCATCATGCATTTCAAATTCTTCATATTATATGTCAAATGCGTGTATGAATTACAAGATATAGGGGGAGATCTCCATGATTATACTCTTCAAGTGTGCATTGCTTCAAAAGCAAATTCCTCAGTATGCACATCTTCAGGGGGAGTTCTTCTATATCTTGCAATCAAATTCCTCAATATCAGTATTTACACTTCATATGTTTATCCCCATTGAAAACTTAACCAATATTGTCATCAATCACCAAAAAGGGGGAGATTGTAAGTGCATCTAGTGCCCCTTAGTGATTTTGGTGTATTGAAGACTTATAGGTTAAGGGACTGATGCATTTGTGAGTGTACACACGTCTATAAGTCTATGAGGAGTTTGATATTTACAGAGAAAGTCGACCCCTAAAAATAAAGTTCTTCGACTGAAAACTTTGGATTTCTAAAGACTTCCTGAAGACTTTGAAAGTGAAGAAATTGGTGTGACCTTGAAGACTTGGAATTCATTCGAGGAACATGAAGCGCGAAGGTTTTTGTTTTCATAGTTTCATTTTCTCTTTCTTGAGTCATAGGAAACACCGTACTGTTAAAGGGGGTCGAGGAAATACTAAGGAAAAATTTCCATGTGATGCTCAACTCAAAATCCTATACCTACCAATCCCTTCGAGTGAAGCCATTGTAAATCTCATACAGTTCAGTCAATTTCTTCAGTGACAAAGACGAAGTTCTTCTGGTCGCTGAGGAATTTGTTCTGACTGAGGAGTTAGGAATTCACCAGTGCGGATTGCCTACACAGTGAGGAACATGATAGCCCTGAGGAAATTGAGCCTCAAAATTCCGACTGTTGCTGTGCTATGCGCCAGCTGTCCCAAAATATCTATCCACCTAACGGTCATATCATTGAAGGGCATTTATGTCTTATCATGCCGGGCTGCTCCCTAGGCTATAAATAGCCGCCCCCTACAACCACTAGCTAGTTGGCTGCTCCGAAAGAAACTGACACTTGTCATTTGAGAGCATCCCATCCTCCGAGGACTTTGAGCGAAAATCATCAAGTGAGGAAAACCCAAACCCAAAACACCTACAAACCCACAGTGATTGAGCATCACTTAAGATATTGATCCTGCGTGGATCCGATGCTTGTTACCTTTGAAGACTATGCTTCTTCCAGATGGTTAGGCGTCATGGTCTTGAGCATCCAAGAGGAATTGTGGATCGCCAAGTGACTGAGTCTGTGAAGGTTTGGAAGTCACCTGAAGACTTACCACGAGTGATTGGGCAAGGTCTGTGTGACCTTAGCTCAAGGAGAATACGGTGAGGGCTGTGTGTCCGGACTGTGTGTCCTCAGGTTTAAATACCTAGCCGCTCCAACCAGACATACAATTGAGACAATAGTTGGAACTAGTCTACCAAAGCATTGTCTTCACCAAGCTTACTGGTTCTATTTCCTCAACTCTTCCATTTCCTCATTTCAGTTGTTGTGTGCTTGTTCATATCTGTTTGAAGACTTTGACTGAAGACTTTCTCAATTTCCTTAGTTCAATTTCTTCAGTCTGTTGGTCTTCATCCTGTGTTATCCTATGTTTATGCTTTCTGTACTCTGTGCTTGTCTTCATTTCATCATGATGACTATGCTCGTGTTCTGTTATGTTTACTTTTGAGTACTTATTCCGCTGCAAGTAGTTCTTTGCTAAGGAATTTCCTCACCAGCAAATTCCTCAGTGAAGAATTCATAAAAATCGCCTATTCACCCCCTCTAGTCGATATAACCCACTTTCATGCAAAGAGTTTTCAATGCTTGTGAGGAAGTTCCAGAAGTTCTCCAAGAAGAATCGTTTTAGCAAGTCTTCAAGATCCAGCTCAAAGAACGATGAGGCTTCATCTCGTGACTACAAGAAGAGAACTTGCCACAAATGCAAGAAGACAAGCCACTATATCTCTGAGTCTCCTCAGTGGGATAAGGAATCAAAGAAGAAGAAGAAGAGCAAGGAATATGATTCTGATGACAAGAAAAAGAAGAAATCGTCAAAATATTCTTCAAAGTCTTCGTCAAAGTATTCATCTCACAAAAAGACCTCATCAAGCAAGGCTCGTGCATTTATTGGCAAGGAGATGGATTCAGAGGAGTCTGCTTCTGAGGAGGCGGAGGTGGAGTCTCAGGAGGAGTCTGATTTAGGTGTGGCAAGCCTGGCTCAGGCTTCAGCCTTCGTTGCCAAGTCCATCTTCAATATTGAAGACAATGGTCACGACGTCTAAACTGAAGCTGATGATAAGGACGACTCTGCTCCAACCTACTGCTTCATGGCACATGGTGCGAAGGTAAACTCATGTGATGCCTACTTCCGAACCTCTAGTGAAGATGAATCTGAATGTGAATCCAAACCTAGCTATAAGACACTTGCTAAAATTGCAACTGAGCAACAAACTGCTATGGAACATATTCAAAAGCTGCTAGACAAAAGCGATGACCTGTTGGACGCGGAAATGAATTGAACTTAGTCCTTAATCGAAGATATTAAAAATCTTTGTGTTAAGTATGAGGAACTTGAAAGTTGTCATGAAACTCTCTTAGCCTCTCATGAGAAGCTTTCCTACGATTATCTTCAAAGGAAGCAAGACCTTGAGAAACTGAGAGTGTCTCATGAAGATCTTCAAAAGGAGAATGATTCCCTACTCGCCCAACAGATCAGTTCCGCTTAGAAAGAATTTGTTCCACCATATTTAAAATGTCTTGAGCGTGATAATATTGTCTCAGTTGCTGGATGTTCTAGTACTTCCTATGTTGCAATATCTTCAACTGCTGATGTGGTAACTAACCCCTCTACTGAGGATGCCACTACTATTGCTGATGGGAATGCTAGGTTGAAGACATTGCTTGAGACAGACATGTACAAAAGCCTCAAAGGGCATCAGACTTTGTGCAATGTCCTCAAGAAACAGATTCTGAACTAAAACCTAGGAAAGAGGGTGTTGGTTTCGAGAGGAAAATGAACGTTGATGGTTCATACTAGACACCTGAACAGTACCCCAAAACTACCTGGGTTGCTGCTAAGATCCTTTAGTGGACCCATCTACTTTATCTGGCTTCACTTGTGCTAACCCAATTATCATTGATGAATCCTTTGATACCAATTATAAACCGTTTAAGAATCAGAATGGTGAAGTGTTTGACAGGTACATTGGTACTAACTGCAGGAACGGTCCACCCTTGAAGAACATCTGGGTGCCCAAAAGTTGTCTTGAGAAGCTTCCCATGAATGTCGTCATGACACCACCTGGGAAGAAGACAAACCCCAGACCACAAGCATCATATGGCCCAAAGGCTTCATACAGACAGAGGACCACTCATGGTCACCCTAACACCAATGTTTTGCAGGAAAACCATTATAAGACTCATGAATATGAGCGTGTTTCCTCTAACCGCTATGTTCACAAAACTAAGAACTTTTCTGCGTATTCATATGAGTATTATTCTCCTCCTGCGAAGCTGTTTGCTAGGGATCCCAAGCCAAAGTTCTCAGATGCTGCACTTAGACTCATTGCTTCTAAGCCACCCCTGAAGATGTGGGTGGTTAAGAAGAATTAACTTCTCTTGTAGGGAAAGGTCTCCAGCCAGAAATCAACGAGTTCTGACGCCAATGCTCGAGACCTAAAACATCTTGTGCGACGCAAGATAAAATGCCCCAATGGTCTTACCATGTATCTCGTCCCAGGGTTCCTTGACGAGCATCCTATCATGCCTAACCAGAATCTAAACTTTGATAATATGCTTGTTCTCTACATGTTTCTGCTTCACAATACTCTTGGTGAAGCCTATCCCGCTAACTGCACTATAGGGTACAACTCAAAAAGCCACTGAATGGATCATGGACAAAGGCTGCACCAACCACATGACAGATGATCGTAGTCTTCTCCTGGATTCAACCCTACGTCCATCTACTAAAAGCCACATCACATTCGCTGACACTGGTAAAAGCAAGGTATTGGGTCTTGGTAGAGTTGCTATCTCAAAGGATCAGAACATGGATAAAGTGATGCTTGTTGAATCCCTTGGATACAACTTAATGTCTGTGTCAATGCTCTGTGATCTGAATATGATTTTGATATTTGGAAAATATAATTGTCTTGTGCTAATGGAATCTGACAAATCTCTAGTCTTTGAAGGCTATCAAAGAGGTGATCTGTATATGGTAGATTTCTTAGCAGGACCACAGCTTGCTGTATGTCTTGTAGCGAAGGCTTCAGAGTGCTGGCTATGGCATCGACGGCTAGGACATGCAGGCATGAGGAACTTGCACACTCTCGCAAAGAAGAAGCACATCATTGGCATCGAGGGCATCAAGTTCAAGAAGGATCATCTATGTGGTGCTTGTGAAGCTGGGAAGATGACTAGAGCCAAGCATCCCTCGAAGACAATCATGACTACCTCATGTCCCTTCGAGTTGCTTCACATGGACTTATTTGGTCCCACTCACTACTCTACCCTTACTGCCATTGCACATCTTTATGGCTTCTTTATTGTTGATGATTATTCGAGATACACCTGGGTACACATAATTCTCTATAAGATTGAGGTTCAGGATGTCTTTAGACGCTTCGCAAATCGAGCCATGACGAATTATGGCATCAAGATCAAGCACATTCGGAGTGACAATGGCACCGAGTTCAAGAACGCTGGCCTCAACACTTATCTTGATACCTTGGGAATCACGCATGAGTTCTCTACTCCATACACACCTCAACAGAATAGCATCATGGAGCGCAAGAACAGAATGCTCATTGAGATGGCACGCACGATGCTCGATGAATACAAGACTCCAAGAAAATTCTGGCCTGAAGCCATTGATACTGCATGCCACATCATCAACAAAGTTTATCTTCACAAGTTCTTCAAGAAGACATCTTATGAACTTTTGACTGGTAAGAAACCGAACGTTAGTTACTTCAAAGTCTTTGGTGCTAGGTTCTGGATCAAGGATCCACATCACACTTCTAAATTCGCACCGAAAGCACATGAAGGTTTTATGCTTGGTTACGAAAAGGATTCACACACCTACAGAGTCTTCAACCTCTTTCACTACAAAGTGGTTGAAACTGTAGATGTGCGGTTCGATGAGACTCATGGCTTGCAAAGAGAGCACCTGCCAAATGTGCTAGATGAAGCTACACCAGGTGAAGCTATCAGGCTGATGGGTATGCTACGTCTTGAGCTTGTGTTGGTTTTCCTCGAAGAGGAGAGGGTGATGCAACAATAGTAGCGTAAGTATTTCCCTCAGTTTTTGAGAACGAACGTATCAATCCAGTAGGAGGCTCCTCAACAAATCCCACGAACCTACACAAACAAATAAAGAACTCACAACCAACGTGACAAAGGGGTTGTCAATCCCTTCACGGCCACTTGCGAAAGTGAGATCTGATAGAGATAGTATGATAAGATAAATATATTTTTGGTATTTTATAATATAGATGCAGAAAATAAAGATGCAAATAAAAGTAGATTGGAAGCAAATATGGTAAGAGATAGACCCGGGGGACATAGGTTTCACTAGAGGCTTCTCTCAAGATAGCATAAGTATTACGATGGATAAACAAATTACTATCGAGCAATTGATAGAAAAGCGAATAATTATGAGATTATCTAGGCATGATCATGTATATAGGCATCACATCCATAACAAGTAGACCGACTCCTGCCTGCATCTACTACTATTACTCCACACATCGACAAACTCCTGCCTGCATCTAGAGTATTAAGTTCATAATAACAGAGTAACGCATTAAGCAAGATGACATGATGTAGAGGGATAAACTCAAGCAATATGATATAAACCCCATCTTGTTATCCTCGATGCCAACAATACAATACATGCCTTGCAACCCTTTCTGTCACTGGGTAAGGACACCGCAAGATTGAACCCAAAGCTAAGCACTTCTCCCATGGCAAGAAAGATCAATCTAGTAGGCCAAACCAAACTGATAATTCGAAGAGACTTGCAAAGATAACTCAATCATACATAAAAGAATTCAGAGAAGATTCAAATATTATTCATAGATAAACTTGATCATAAACCCACAGTTCATCGGATCTCGACAAACACACCGCAAAAAGAGATTACATCGAATAGATCTCCACAAGAGAGGGGGAGAACATTGTATTGAGATCCAAAAAGAGAGAAGAAGCCATCTAGCTAATAAATATGGACCCATAGGTCTGTGGTAAACTACTCACAACTCATAGGAGGGGCAAGGATGTTGACGTAGAGGCCCTCCATGGTCGATTCCCCCTCCGGCAGAGTGTCGGCGAAGGCTCCAAGATGAGATCTCGCGGATACAGAAGGTTACGGTGCTGGAAATTGTGTTTCATCTGCCCCTGGATGTTTTCGGGGTATGTAGGTATATATAGGAGGAAGAAGTACATCGGTGGCCATCCGAGGGGCCCACAAGACAAGGGGCGCGCCCTACAGGGGGGGGGGGGTGCCCTCCTATCTCGTGGCCGCCTCGACTGCTTCTTGGCTTGCACTCCAAGTCCTTTGGATCACGTTCGTTCCAAAAATCACGCTCCCGAAGGTTTCATTCTGTTTGGACTCCATTTGATATTCCTTTTCTTCGAGATACTGAAATAGGCAAAAAAACAATATGGGCTGGGCCTCCGGTTAGTAGGTTAGTCCCAAAAATGATATAATTGTGTAAAATAAAGCCCATAAACATCCAAAAGGGGTAATATAATAGCATGGAATAATCAAAAATTATAGATACGTTGGAGACAATGCTCATCTATGCACTGAGGAATAGGCTGAGGATTAGATCATCATTTATGCACCTAATCAACACGAAGACAATGCTCAGTCTGAAGCCAATCCTAAAGATGAAGACAATAATAAGTCTGATCAAAATCTTCGTCCAGCTCATCCTCGGGTTGCAAATGAAGTCCAAATTGAGAACATTATTGATAGCATCAATGCACCTGGTCCTCTCACTCGATCAAGAGCTACACAAATGGCAAACTTCTGCGGTCACTTTGCTTTTGTCTCCATATCTGAACCCAAGAAAGTTGAAGAAGCTTTCATGGAACCTGAATGGATTCAAGCTATGCAAGAAGAGCTTCAACAGTTTGAGCTGAATAATGTCTGGGAGCTTGTCAAACGTCCTGATCCTCGCAAGCACAACATCATTGGCACGAAATGGATCTATCGCAACAAGCAAGATGAACTTGGACAAGTTGTCAGAAACAAAGCTCGCGTCGTTGGTCAAGGTTACACACAAGTGGAAGGAATCGACTTTGATGAAACCTTTGCTCCTGTGGCTAGGCTTGAAGCCATTTGCATACTGCTAGCCTATGCTAACCACCACAACATTCTTCTATACCAAATGGATTTGAATAGTGCCTTTCTCAATGGCAAAATCAAAGAAGAAGTGTATGTCACTCAACCGCCTGGCTTTGAAGATCCAAAGCATCCTGATATGGTGTACAAGCTCAACAAGGCATTGTATGGCCTCAAACAAGCACCTCGCACTTGGTATGACACACTCAAATAATTACTGAAGAGCAAAGGCTTCAAACCTGGTTCTCTAGATCCCACTCTATTCATGAAGACATATGATGGTGAACTATTTGTGTGTCAAATATATGTGGATGACATTATCTTCGGCTGCACTGATAAGAGACACCGTGATGAGTTTGGATACATGATGCAAGAGCAATACCAGATGTCCATGATGGGAGAGCTGAAGTTCTTCCCTGGTCTTCAAATCCATCAACAGCGCAATGGCATCTTCATATCACAAGAAAAATATCTCAAAGATTGCCTGAAGTAGTTTGGAATGCAAGACTGCAAAGGGTACACGACGCTAATGCCAACCAAAAGTCATCTTGGCCCCGATGATAATGGTAAAGAGTTTGATCAAAAGGTATACCGCTCCATGATTGGTTCTTTATTGTACTTATGTGCATCTAGGCCTAATATTATGCTTAGCGTTTGCATATGTGCCCGATTCCAAGCGGCACCGAAGGAATCGCATCACCTCACTGTGAAGCGAATTCTTTGATATTTGGCTCACACCCTAACACTAGGATTATGGTATCCAAAGGGTTCAACGTTTAATCTAGTTGGATACTCAGATGCTGATTATGCTGGTGACAAAGTTGATCGCAAGTCTACATCAGGCACATGTCACTTTCTTGGATGATCTCTTGTCTGTTGGTCTTCAAAGAAGCAAAACTATGTATCTCTCTCCACTGCTGAATCTGAATACATTGCTGCTGGATCTTGCTATGCTCATCTTCTCTGGATGAAGCAAACTCTCAAGGACTATGGCATCAACATGAAGAATGTGCAACTCTTCTGCGACAATGAAAGCGCCATCAAGATTGCCAAGAATCCAGTTCAGCACTCGAAGACAAAGCACATTGAGATTCATCATCACTTTCTCAAAGATCATGTCATCAAGGAAGATATTGATATCATTCACGTCAACACTGATGAGCTACTGGCAGATATCTTCACGAAGCCCTTGGATGAGAAAAGGTTTTGCAAGTTGCGATGTGAGCTAAATATCTTAGAATCCTCAAATGTCCAGTGAATGGACACACATCCTAACGCTTATGCATGTTGATGACTTATATGTGCCACACACAAAGTAATGTATTTCTTCAATCAATGAAGACTTATCCTCTGAGTGTGAATACATTAATGTGGAATTTGACTTTGGAGCGCCACGATAATTGTCCACCGTGTCTGGGTCTAATATTTCCTATACAGTGGGTAACGCCACCACCACACATTCTTGAAGATTTTCATTTGGCATCATGATTGCATTATATTTGCATTTGGATTGTCTTAAACATTGATTTATCTTCAAGTTCTATATCTTCGCAATGTTGATTTATCTTCAATACTATGTCTTCAAGTCCTCTACAACATTCACTTATAGCTATGTCTTCAAGTTACTATTTTTTTGACCTAAGTGAATGTGATCGGACCCTGACCCCATCTATGCTACTCCCTCAAATTCTTTCTGTCTAGTCATATGCATTCTGTTGACACGTGTCGAATGTCTTCATTGTGTCCTTGTCAGTTGAAGATACAGAGACACACATTTAAAACTGTTTTTAATGTCTTATCTTTTGCCTGAAAACCGAAGAAGCCGGAATGACCACCCGACAATCCAGGCGTGCGTGGGAACATGGTTCAACTCTTGATAGGTTGCATACATGACACGTGTCCATCAGATATGAACCGCCAGGGGCACCTGCGTAATTGTGCTGCGCCAACCTCCTCCTTATAAATACTCACCCACACGGTCATTATCTCCTCTTCCACCTCGCCATCTCGTTCTAATCCTAGCGCCACCGCTAGCTCGAGTCGACGCCAGAGACGAAGCGCTTAGCTGCCGCGACTTCTTCGACGCCGTCCTCACACCGGCCACGGACCTCGTCTTCTCCGCCGCCACCGTAGGTGTCTTCCTTCGCCAAGTTAGGGAACGGGAGATTGGACTGCTCGGCATCCATTTTGCCCCGTCTAGCAGTTCCTCAAGTGGTAAATAAAACTTGCTTTTTACCGCTTTTTTGATCTGTCAAATCCGTCAACTTCATCCAAAAGTGGTTTCTGCACTTACAAATTTGGATCTTTCTGTTTCTGAATCTCATATCTTGCAAAGGATATTCACTTATGCTTCACAACTAGTTAGATTCCTCACTTGTACTTATTCTTGGATTCGTACAAATCTGGAACCAACTCACTTCAAATAAGTGAATGTCTTTGCACTATGAGGTCAATGTCTTCTAACTGATTTATCTTCAAAATCATCTAAGAATGCATATGACCTCTTCCCCTTCCCTCAGATCTCTAATGTTGTCAAAAGTACATTTCCTTGGGAGAATCCCTTGGTTCTCATAGCCTGCATTCATTTGCAGAATTCTTATAGCGACACATTGAATCTCCTGAAGCCAGTTCTTGTCTGACAAGTCATCGGAAGCCTTTCACTGTTCTGAAGCCTATGCGTCTGAATATTATGGCTACTGAAAAATCTGCGAGAAAAGGTGATACGTCTCCGTCGTATCTATAATTTTTTATTGTTCCATGCCAATATTCTTCACCTTTCATATACTTTTGGCAACTTTTTTATAATATTTTTTGGGACTAACATATTAATCCAGTGCCCAGTGCCAGTTCCTGTCTGTTGCATGTTTTATGTTTCGCAGAAAACCCATATCAAACCGAGTCCAAACGGGATAAAAACGGACAGAGAATTATTTTGGAATATTTATGATTTTTGGGAAGTAAAATCAATGCGAGACGGCGCCTGAGGGGGCCAGGAGATAGGGGCGCGCCCCAGGGAGGCAGGCATGCCCTGGACTCTCCTGGGCACCCCGTAAGGCAGTTGATGCTCTTCTTTTGCCACAAGAAAGCTAATTTTATGAGAAAGATCTGGGCGAAAGATTCACCCCAATCGGATTATGGATCTCGGAATATAAAAGAAACGGTGAAGGGGAAGAATCGGGGAATGCAGAAACAGAGAAAGACAGAGAGATAGATCCAATCTGAGAGGGTCTCTCGCCCCTCCCAAGTCATGGGAGCCAAGGACCAGAGGGGAAACCCTTCTCCCATCTAGGGAGAAGGTAAAGGAAGAAGAAGAACAAGGGGGGGGGGGGAGATCTCTCCCCCTTGCTTCCGGTGGCGCCGGAACGCTGCCGGGGGCCATCATCATCACCGCGATCATCACCAACACCTCCGCCATCTTCACCAACATGTCCATCACCTTTCCCCCTCTATCCACAGCGGTCCACTCTCCTGCAACCCAATGTACCCTCTACTTGAACATGGTGCTTTATGCTTCATATTATTATCCAATGATGTGTTGCCATCCTATGATGTTTGAGTAGATTTTCGTTGTCCTATTGGTGGTTGATGAATTGCTATGATTGATTTAATTTGCTTGTGGTTATGTTGCTGTCCTTTGGTGCCCATCATATGAGCGCGCGCGTGGATTACACCATAGGGTTAGTTGTATGTTGATAGGACTATGTATTGGAGGGCAAGAGTGACAGAAGCTTCAACCTAGCATAGAAATTGATGCATACGGGATTGAAGGGGGACCAATATATCTTAATGCTATGGTTGGGTTTTACCTTAATGAACATTAGTAGTTGCGGATGCTTGCTAATAGTTCCAATCATAAGTGCATAGAATTTCAAGTCAGGGATGACATGCTAGCAGTGGCCTCTCCCACATAAAACTTGCTGTCGGTCTAGTAAAGTAGTAAATTGCTTAGGGACAATTTCACAACTCCTACCACCACTTTTCCACACTCGCTATATTTACTATATTTGCATCTTTGTCTAAACAGCCCCTAGCTTTTATTTACGTGCTCTTTATTATCTTGCAAACCTATCCAACAACACTTGCAAAGTCCTTCTAGTTTCATACTTGTTCTAGGTAAAGCGAACACTAAGCGTGCACAGAGTCGTATCAGTGGCAGATAGGACTTGAGAGAATATTTGTTCTACCTTTAGCTCCTCGTTGGGTTCGACACTCTTACTTATCGAAAGAGGCTACAATTGATCCCGTATACTTGTGGGTTATCAAGACCTTTTTCTAGTGCCGTTGCCGGGGAGTCATAGCGTGGGGTGAATATTCTCGTGTGTGCTTGTTTGCTTTATCACTAAGTAATTTTTATTTGCTGTGCTAAGTTGTTCTTTATCATTAGTTATGGATATGGAACACGAAATACCAAAAAAATTAGATGTACTTGCTTCTTGGAGATGGGGAACCTCATAAAACCCTCGATGCTCGTTATGTGAAAGAAATTATGTACTACTTTGATAATCCTGAAAAAACCCCATTCAATTTTGTTATGGGAGACACGCTGGATCAACGTGAATACTTTAGGGATTATCGCCTGACACAAAAAGGGAAACTGTTATGGAATCAAATTTATATGTTGCATTGGTATGCTCGGGATCTATGCTTGAGACATGATTATACTTGTTGCTCTAGGATGAAGGCTCCACACCTTCCCTTTTGATGCAAATTTAATGATAATGAAACCTTAGCTTATTATGCTAATGGTATCTATGATTACTATGATGTGGAACAAATAGAAGAATTTGTTGCATTTATGGGTGCTTATGAGATTGAATCTATGTTTAAAGCGTTTGACAATTTTGATGATTCAGTTTATAGACCAGAAAATTTTGCTATACTTATGAAAATTATTAATAAAATTACAATATTGATGCATTTATTGAGGAAGTCTCCTCTGTCCAAGAAGAGACTAATATTTTGCAGGAGCCTATGGAAGAAGAAATTGATGAAACTGTGATCTCATTGGATGAAAAAGATGATGAGGAGAGCGAAGAACAAAAGGAGGAAGAGCATATTAGCTACCCGTGCCCACATTTTTAATTCCCCTTCGTGCTTACCGAAGGATGATTGCTATGATGATTATTATGATTCCGTTGATTCTCTTGAAATATCCCTTTTTGATGATGCTTGCTATGCTTGTGGCCATGGTACCAATATGAATTATGCTTATGGAGATGAATTTGCATAGTTCCTTATGTTAAACATGAAATTGTTGCTATTGCACTCACGCATGATAGTCCTATTATCTTTTTGAATCCTCCAAACTACACTATATCGAAGAAGTTTGCCCTTATTAGGGATTATATTGATGGGTTGCCTTTTACTACTACACATGATAATTTTGATAGATATAATATGCATGTGCTTGCTGCTCCTACTTGCAATTATTATGAGAGAGGAACTACATCTCCGCCTCTTTATGTTTCCAACGCGATAGAATTGCAAGAATCTGCTTATACTATGCATTGGCCTTTACTATGTGTGCAAGAATTGTTCTTTTATGACATGCCGATGCATAGGAAGAGAGTTAGACTTCGTTATTGCTTGATATATGTTACTTTGTGCTCATTACTAAATTATAAATCATTGTTAATTAAAATTGGCTTTGATATACCTTGGGATCCGGGTGGATTCATTACTTGAGCACTATATGCCTAGCTTAATGGCTTTAAAGAAAGCGCTGCCAGGAAGACAACCCGGAAGTTTTAGAGAGTCATTTATTTCTGTTGAGTGCTTTTATATAGTTTAAAAACAAAAAAATAAAGAGGGGAACACAAAACTTTTCAAAAAGGAAAGTGAAAGTGAGAAAGACAAGCATTGTTGAAGTGGGAGCTAGCCTTGGACTTTGTTCATGCTCATGGAAACTTTGTAAATCTTGATTACAGAAACTTTTCATCAAAAATAATTATCCCCTTGTATAATTCCATTGTATCATAAAAATAATGTGCCAAGGTTTGCCTTTAGGGTGTTTACAATGCTTGTTGGTTTGTATGGTGCAGGACAGAAACTTTTGCTGTAGTGTGCGATTTTACATTTTTTACTGGAACGCCAAACGGTTCTTATTCGTTTTGCACTGTATTTCTGTACAAATTGTTTATTTGTCCTAATTTTGGTAGAATTTTTGGGGTACCAGAAATATGGTGAATTTTCATATTGCTACAGACTGTTCTGTTTTTGACAGATTCTATTTTTGATGCATAGTTTACTTGTTTTGATGAAACTATCAATTTATATTAGTGGATTAAGCCATCAAAAAGTTATATTACAGTTGACACAATGCTAAAACAAAATATTAATTGGTTTGCAACAGTACTTAGAGTAGTGATTTGCTTTATTATACTAACGGATCTGACCGAGTTTTCGGTTGAAGTTTTGTGTGGATGAAGTGTTTGATCGAGGAGGTCTCGAGAGGAAAAGGAAGAGAGGAAAGAGCTCAAGCTTGGGGATGCACAAGGCACCCCAAGTAAAAATTCAAGGAGACTCAAGTGTCTAAGCTTGGGGATGCCCCGGAAGGCATCCCCTCTTTCTTCAACAAGTATCGGTATGTTTTCGTATTCGTTTCTTCGTGCGATATGTGCAAATCTTGGAGCGTCTTTTGCATTTAGTTTTCATTTTTATTTGGTGCACCATGCTGATATGAGATAGTCCTTGGTTGATTTATAGAATTCTCATTGCACTTCACTTATATCTTTTGAGTATGGCTTTATAGAATGCTTCATGTGCTTCACTTATATCATTTGAAGTTTGGATTGCCTGTTTCTCTTCACATAGAAAACCGCCATTTGTAGAATGCTCTTTTGCTTCACTTATATTTGTTAGAGCGTGGGCATATCTTTTGTAGAAAGAATTAAACTCTCTTGCTTCACTTATATCTATTTAGAGAGATGACAGGAATTGGCCATTCACATGGTTAGTCATAAAATCCTACATAAAACTTATAGATCACTGAATATGATATGTTTGATTCCTTGCAATAGTTTTGCGATATAAAGGTGGTGATATTAGAGTCGTGCTAGTTGAGTAATTGTGAAATTGAGAAATACTTGTGTTGAGGTTTGCAAGTCCTGTAGCATGCACGTATAGTGAACCGTTATGTAACAAAGTTGGAGCATGAGGTGTTCTTTGATTGCTTTCCTTATGAGTGGAGGTCGGGATCGCGCGATGGTTAACTCCTACCAACCCTTACCCTAGGAGCATGCATAGTAGTACTTTGCTTCAAGGGCAAGTAGACTTTTGCAATAAGTATATGAGTTCTTTATGACTAATGTGAGTCCATGGATATACGCACACTCACCCTTCCACTTTGCTAGCCTCTATTGTGTTGCGCAACTTTCGCCGGTATCATGAACCCATTATTTACCTTCCTCAAAAAAGCCACCATACCTACATATTATGGCATTTCCATAGCCATTCCGAGATATATTGCCATGTAACTTTCCACCATTCCGTTATTATGACACGCATCATCATTGTCATATTGCTCTTTGCATGATCATGTAGTTGACATCGTATTTGTGGCAAGGCCACCCTCATAATTTTCATACATGTCGCTCTTGATTGATTGCATATACCAGTACACCGATGGAGGCATTCATATAGAGTCATATCTTGTTCTAGTTTTGAGTTGTAATTCTTGAGTTGTAAATCAATAAAAGTGCAATGATCTTCATTATTAGAGCATTTTCCCAGTGAGGAAAGGATGATGAAGACTATGATTCCCCCACAAGTCGGGATGAGACTCCGGACTTAATGAAAAAAGAAAGAAAGGCCAAAGAAGACAAATAAAAAAAGGGGGCCAAAGAAGCCCCAAAAAAAGAGAAAATAAAAAAATGAGAGAAAAAGAGAGAAGGGGCAATGTTACTATCCTTTTACCACACTTGTGCTTCAGAGTAGCACCATGTTCTTGAGTTATCACTTTCATATACTAGTGGGAATTTTCATTATAGAAGTTGGCTTGTATATTCCGATGATGGGCTTCCTCAAATGTCGGAGGTCTTCATGAGCAAGCAAGTTGGATGCACACCCACTTAGTTTCCAGTTTAAGCTTTCATACACTTATAGCTCTTAGTGCATCTGTTGTATGGCAATCCCTACTCCTCACATTGACATCAATTGATGGGCATCTCCATAGCCCGTTGATTAGCCGCGTCGATGTGAGACTTTCTCCTTTTTTGTCTTCTCCACAACCTCCATCATCATACTCTATACCACCATAGTGCTATGTCCATGGCTTGCGCTCATGTATTGCATAAGAGTTGAAAAAGCTGAAGCACGTTAAAAAGTATGAACCAATTGCTTGGATGAAACCGGGGTTGTGCATGATGGGAGTATTTTGTGTAATGAAGATGAAGCATAGCCAGACTATATGATTTTGTAGGGATGAGCTTTCTTTGGCTATGTTATTTTGATAAGACATAATTGCTTGGTTGGTATGCTTGAAGTATTATTGTTTTTATGTCAAATGATATACTATTGCCTTGAAATCACCCGTGTCTTAATATTCATTCCATGATTAGACATATGATCAAGATTATGCTAGGTAGCATTCCTCATCAAAAATTATCTTTTTTATCATTTACCTACTCGAGGACAAGCAGGAATTAAGCTTGGGGATGCTGATATGTCTCCATCGTATCTATAATTTTTGATTGTTCCATACCAATATTCTTCAACTTTCATATACTCTTGGCAACTTTTTATACTATTTTTTGGGACTAACATATTGATCCAGTGCCCAGTGCCAGTTCCTGTCTGTTGCACGTTTTATGTTTCGCAGAAAACCCATATCAAACGGAGTCCAAATGGGATAAAAACGGACGGAGAATTATTTTGGAATATTGATGATTTTTGGGAAGTAAAATCAATGTGAGACGGTGCCCGAGGGGGCCAGGGGATAGGGGGCGCGCCATGGACTCTCCTGGGCCCTCCGTAAGGCGGTTGATGCTCTTCTTTTGCCGCAAGAAAGCTAATTTTATGAGAAATATCTGGGCGAAAGATTCACCCCAATCGGAGTTACGGATCTCAGGATATAAAAGAAACAGTGAAGGGGCAGAATCGGGGAACACAGAAACAGAGAAAGACACAGAGATAGATCAAATCTCGGAGGGGCTCTCGCCCCTCCCAAGTCATGGGAGCCAAGGAACAGAGGGGAAACCCTTCTCCCATCTAGGGAGAAGGTCAAGGAAGAAGAAGAAGAAGAAGGAGGGATCTCTCCCCCTTGCTTCTGGTGGCGCCGGAACGCTACCGGGGGCCATCATCATCACCGCAATCATCACTAACACCTCCGCCATCTTCACCAACATCTCCATCACCTTCCCCCCTCTATCTACAGCGGTCCACTCTCCCGCAACCCGCTATACCCTCTACTTGAACATGGTGCTTTATGCTTCATATTATTATCCAATGATGTGTTGCCATCCTATGATGTTTGAGTAGATTTTTGTTGTCCTATTGGTGGTTGAAGAATTGCTATGATTGATTTAATTTGCTTGCCTTTATGTTGTTGTCCTTTGGTGCCCATCATATGAGCGCGCGCGTGGATTACACCATAGGGTTAGTTGTATGTTGATAGGACTATGTATTGGAGGGCAAGAGTGACAGAAGCTTCAACCTAGCATAGAAATTGATGCATACGGGATTGAAGGGGGACCAATATATCTTAATGCTATGGTTGGGTTTTACCTTAATGAACGTTAGTAGTTGCGGATGCTTGCTAATAGTTTCAATCATAAGTGCATAGAATTTCAAGTCAGGGATAACATGCTAGTAGTGGCTTCTCCCACATAAAACTTGCTATTGGTCTAGTAAAGTAGTCAATTGCTTAGGGACAATTTCACAACTCCTACCACCACTTTTCCACACTTGCTATATTTACTTTATTTGCATCTTTGTCTAAACAGCCCCTAGATTTTATTTACGTGCTCTTTATTATCTTGCAAACCTATCCAACAACACTTGCAAAGTCCTTCTAGTTTCATACTTGTTCTTGGTAAAGCGAACACTAAGCGTGCGTAGAGTCGTATCAATGGCAGATAGGACTTGAGAGAATATTTGTTCTACCTTTAGCTCCTCGTTGGGTTCGACACTCTTACTTATCGAAAGAGGCTACAATTGATCCTATATACTTGTGGGTTATCAAAAGGCGGTAGGCAACACCATGGCAATACTGCACTGGACCTGCGCCGAGATCTGTATGAGCTTTACAAATCTGATCCTGAAGAGAGCTACACTCAGCGCAAGAACATAATCCAATGGATCTGAAGATATTGGGCTGAGCAGTGGTTTAAGTATAACTTCCTCACACATGGATATGCAGAGAAGAATGCTATTAAGCGCCCGTGGGGCGATATTCTTTACAAGAACTTGGCACCGAAAACAAAGCTTGAAGCTATTGCTCAAGAGTTCTATCCATGCATGGTCCGAGGACCTCATCCAGACAATGCCGACCCATCATTTCTTCGATGGTGTGGTGATGACGATATCTTCAAGCGCAACTTCCAGTTTGCCAAGGAGTATGCCACTAAGAACAAGAAGGAGTTCAGACTCGACTTCAACCCTGGTCCGTTAGCTCCAAGGTCTGATGGCACCCGTGAATCCAATGACAACAGGATTGGCCCCTTCACTAACTTCGATGGGCTTCTATCACACATTGCTGCTTAGAGGGCCACAATGGAGCAATCTGCTGAAGATGCAGACTCTAAAGATGCTCCTGCACCACCGAAGCAGTAGAAGAAGTCAAAAGATTCAAAGCCCTCTACTGCTGCTCCAAGAGCTTCGACTAAGAAGCCATTTAAAACTGCACCTCCTGAAACAAGTGTGCAATCTGAAGATCTGTCCCGCATCTCCAAGAGGACCAAGAAGCCAAGGCCCAAGAAGGTCTCTGGGTAGGCACTCACTCCTGTTGTCGTTCTGCGCAATAAAAACAACACCATTGATCTGTCAAGTGATGAAGATCTTGTAGATGATGCTCTGGAACAGCTTATCGAGAGCAAGCAAGAGGCAGAGATCTTCCAAGACCTGCCTCTATTCGATGCTGACATTCTCAATAACTTCACTGATGAATGGTTTGAGAATCAAAACATCAACATTGATGATTTGCAGCTGCCAATGGACATCAGCGTCACCTTTCATGGAGCCATTGCCAATGAACTTGCCTTCGCTCAGAAAATCGTTGAGCTCAAGAACAATATAAACTATGAGAAGGCACATTTCAAGAAGCACATGGCCAAGCTCAGTGTTGCTGATGTGCAAATATTCAAGCAAATGATGAATGACCTCAAGGCCGAGTTCAACAAGAAGTGTGAAGAAGCCGAAGGCTCACGCGGGCACATGAAGTATTATGCGCAAAAATATGTGCAAGCGCACAATGAGGCTGAGAAGAGAAAGGCACTTGGGCGTCCTGGCATTGACCCCAAGCTTGCCGCTAAGAATAACAACAAGTCTGCTGAAGCTAATCCCAATGCTCCAAGGCAGGGACAACCAAGCATTGTCTTCCCTGCCAGCATGACTGGCTCGAAGCCAAAGGTCCCCTCAGTAGCTTCTGAGCAGAAGAAGACAATGCAAGCTGAGGCTGAAGCCAGGAAGACAAAGCTTCAAGACGCCTCTGACACTGCTCCCTCCAAGAAGAAGCTGAATACTAAAGCTTCAAAGTCTTCATGCAAAGAGCATTTTTCTGCCCGAGGACCCCTGAACGTCGAACCAATCTCTATTGCCTTACATGCCTCAACAAACCATGAGCGCCTTCTTGTGATCCATAAGCCTGCTTCCACAGAGGATCCTAAAAACGAAGAAGTTCCAGTTGTTGATCCTATCACAGCTGAAGACATTGGTCATGCTGACCATGTTGAAGATGATGAAGTCCTTCCTCAAATTGAACCAAATACCGTGGTATCATTGCCCGCTCCAACGAGCAATGAATTGATCAGTATTGGCCATCCTCTGACTCCTAGTCCTATGACGCCAATCACTCAAGATATGCCAGTGGATGATGAAGCTATTCTGCGCACTCCTATAGCTCAAGTCCCCACTCCAGTGCTTGAGACTCACAAGAAAGTCCTGACGACTTTGATTTCACAATCCCTTCACCACAGGCGTTGCCTTCCTTCAAAAGGCTTTGCAAAGGTCCCAGGTCTCAGGCATCCATGTCAAGCATACTAGAGGAGGATGTGAAACCAACTGGCTCAGTAGCACGTCAAGTGTTCCCTGACGCCATCCCCTCTGTGACTGCTCATGAGTCTGAAGCCAAAGTTGCTGAAGACTTTCTGGCTGCATCAGCCGATGAAGAGAAATAAGAAGAGAGAGAAGCCACTCCCTTGCCAGTGATCCAGTCCTACAAGCCGAGAATGTGCTTGTGCCAGACCCTCCAGTCGTTGAAGATATGGAGGTTGAAACCAATGTGGCTGCCACTAGTAACATCACTGAAGCCAATGACACTGTCATGGCTGAAGACAATGTGGAGCCCGTAGCCAATGTTGCAACTGACAACATTGTGCAGCCAATCACTTCTGATGACGCCATTCTGCCACCAAGGCCTCATACAATGGAATGCGCCTACAATCGAAGTGAGTTGGTGACTATCAGATGGCCTATTATGGTACCACCCACTACTCCAGGCCCTCAGTATGATTATCACGTGGAGCAAAGGCCACAAACTTTGAAGCCAAAGCCAAGACTGCCAAGGCTTCCAAGTGCTACAACAACACATGGCTCATTCAGTGTGCTCAGCTCAGAGAGCACAACACATTCTTTGACAACGCCAAGAACCCATACACGAAGCCCAAGATCTCCTCTGACAAGTTTTGGAGCCGTCAGCAACGAAGCTATTACTCTTACATCCTATACAACCAAGACCGGATTTTTCCTCATAAGCGTCTGGATTGTGATGTTGTTGCTGGGCTGCCGTGCCTTGAAGAGGCCCTTGACTGCTTCAGAGATGTTGGGTTGCTGCCATTTGTGACTGATAAAGAGCACTGGAACAAAGAGCTTCTGCTGCAGTTTTATGCAACTTTGCACATTGGAGGCTACAATAGGGATCCGAAGACTTGGATCCTTGAGTGGATGATAGGTGACGTTCATCATGAAGCCAAAGCTCAGGACATCATTGAGCTTACTTCCCTGCCCACTCCTAGTGAGTTGTATGAACCAGGTTGTCAGCTATATCAAAATGAACTATAGAGCATCTTTCAGAAGCCAGAGCCCAGTATGAGCTAGATGTTGAGCATGATGAAGCCATTGCCCCAAGATGCTGAATACCCTAAAGAGTTCTTTTTCCAAGACCTAGAGTACTTGCCCCGCACAGTATATCACATCCTAAGGCGTACTTTGCAGCCTATCAAAGGCAACTCTTCTGAAGCCAAACTCGAAGGCGCCATGAAGACATTGGTTTTCTATATTGTCAATGGCATCAGATTCAATACCCAGGATTTCTTCATCCGCCAGCTTGCTGCTTCTGGCATTGATCTCTTTGGACTGAAGTTTTATGCTCCCTGGATTATGCACTTGATCAAGCTTCACTCCACTATCGACTATCAACCTTCAGAACGCAATCACGTCATATTCTTGCCTGAAGTTGACATGTCATATGAAGCCATCTACACTGTTCTAGCAAAGAATCCACTCCATCTACAAAATGTTGAATACCAAAGCTTCAATCAACCTATTGAAGGCACTCATGTACCCAACTCTGCTACTCCTGCCTATCCCCTGGCTGGCAACTTGCGTTTGCCGCATCATGCCAATACTAAAGCCACTGCCAGTACAATTGCTCAAAGGCCTCGGAAGCGTCCTTGTGTCCTCAATGATCGTGAGCTTATGGTATATTTGCATTAGAAGCAGGATAAGCATCATGAATAGCTGAAGCGCCAAATGCAGAGTCTTTTGGTTGATGTCAATCGCATTCGCAACTTGGCCACCAAGAACTCCTTCGTCACACATGAAGCCTGTCGGCGGTCCTAGAAGAGCCTTACATTGCTCTGCTCTGAAGGTGATCTTCGCGAAGATGGCTTCAATGAGATATTCAAGTTTAACTCCAGGACACCGCAGTCTACAAGTTGGCATCCAACACCTTCTATTTAAGATTCTAAGTATTCATCTTCGTCTGCTACTGTTGTTGCGAGAGTCGTCGATGAACAAGACGACGCCACTTCACCAGCATTAGCTTCATTGCGTCAAGATTCTGCACTAGGCCCGTCTGCACCACCCAACTCCAACATCGACCCTGCTGCTCCAACTGGGAACACATAGATACTCTATGTCTTCAAACCTTTTTGGTCCTTACTGACAAAAAGGGGAGAAGCATATGAGGTTGGTAGTCTTCAAGCGGGTCCATATGGGGTGGTTGCCTTATTTTTGCTAAGTGCTCGCAATTCTCGTTTTTCTTGAAACTATTTGGCTCTTGAGTTGTAACACTTAAACTTGATGGTCGTCTGCTACTTTCAGCTGCTACTTTGTGATGCGATGAAAATTCCGCATGAAGTCATTCTACAGATGTCCATTTTTCATTATGCATATCTTTATCTTCGTTACTTCCATATATGCATGATGGTTTGTCTTCATGATTGAAGATGGTCTCCACAAAGCAAAACCTACCATGTGCATTTGCATTCAAAAGCAAATTACTTATATGCACATCTTCAGGGCAGCCTCTTCTAATATATGAAGACAATGCTTATAAACCTAAACTTTCACATACTTTTATCGCCGTTGAAAACTTCAACCAGTTTGTCATCAATTGCCCAAAAGGGGGATATTGTAAGTGCATCTAGTGACACCCCTAGTTGGTTTTGGAGTATTGACGACAAATGTGGTTGAGGGACTAATGTGTTTGTGAGAATTGCAGGATACCACAGGTATTAGTCCCTCATTGATTATGTTTACCTACCAGAGATGACCCCTAAAAATGTGTGAAGACATTGAACAAAATGGTGGTTCATGAAGACATTCACGATGAAGATTATTACATGTGAAGATATTCACTTGAAGACTATGGAGTGCGAAGACATAACTGTTTCGTAGTTTCCTTTCTTCTTTATTGAGTCATAGGAACCACCGTACTGTGAAGTGGGATCCAAGTGAACAAAGTCAGAGTGACTGATGTGATTCTCAACCAAAACCTATATCTTTGAGCAAAGACAATGAGAGCAAACCTTATCCAGAGTTGGATGAGTCAGCTTTGCTTGTAGCCCAAGCCAAGCTGCCGTGTGTGTTTGAAATCCGACCGTTGGACATGTGTCGGTTCCTTAATGACCTACATATCAGGTCGGGTTGCCACTTGGCTATCAATAGCCCACCCCCTACACCATAAATTGGTGGCTGCTCAGAGTTAGTGCACTGCTTTTGTCGTTTGAGAGCAACCCACCTCTGAAGCATTTGAGAGAGAGATCCTTGCAAGGACAAAGCCCAAAACACCCAGAGCCAAAGAGTGTTAGGCATCACTGAAGTCTTTTTGTCTGCGTGATCTGAAGACTTGTTAGACTTGAGGACTGTGAATCCTCCAGCCAGTTAGGCATCACGTTCTGAGCATCTAAAAGTCATTGTGGATTGCCGGTGAACGAAGTCTGTGAAGGAAGTCTACCTTGAAGACTTACCTGAGTGATAGGGAGAGGACTAGGTGTTCTTAGATCTAGGGGAATAAGGTGAAGACACAGTCTTCTGAGTTCAATCTCAGCCTCCCTAACCAGACGTACAGTTGTCATAGCAACTAGAACTGGTCTACCAAATCCTTGTCTTCACCAAGCAACTGGTTCTATCCCCTACTCTCCTTACTTTTCAGTTTGTCTTTGTGAAGTCATTGCTTGCCTGCCTGATTCATTTGACTTCACTATGTGAAGACTTATATCTTTTTGGCTTCATTTTGTCTTCCTTTCTGATCCTGTCTACCTAGCTGCTGTTAGTCTTCATGCTTCCACTGTATTGTCTGCTTGACTAATGCTAGCCTAGTGTAATTTTCTTTCTGCTGCATATTATATAGGTTTAGTTTACTTGTTTGTCTTCAAAGCCATCGTGTTTGAAGACTTTCATAAAAATTGCCTATTCACCCCCCTTTAGTCGATAACTAGCACTTTCATAGGCCGAGCAACTTGGTAAATGCCCGCCGCTACCAAGGAGTTGTCAAGCATTGTTCTTCGAGGTGCACTAGGCTCTGGTCCGTGTAGATGATAAACTCGCTGTGCTGAAGGTACGGTCTCCGCTGATCAATGGCCACCATAATGGCTAGGTATTCCTTCTCATAAGTAGACAAGCCCTGGTAGCGCGGACTAAGGCTCTTGCTCATTGTCGGTGTCAAAACCGGCGGATCTCGGGTAGGGGGTCCCGAACTATGCGTCTAAAGCTAATGGTAACAGGAGACGGGGGGCACAATGTTTACCAAGGTTTGGGCCCTCTCTATGGAGGTAATACCCTACTTCCTGCTTGATTGATCTTAATGAATATGAGTATTACAAGAGTTGATCTACCACGAGATCGTGAGGGCTAAACCCTAGAAGCCTAGCCTATGAGATTATGATTGTTGTCCTACAGACTAAACCCTCCGGTTTATATAGACACCAGAGAGGGCTAGGATTACACAAAGTTGGTTACAGAGAAAGGAATCTACATATCTGAATCGCCAAGCTTGCCTTCCACGCAAAGGAGAGTCCCATCTGGACATGGGAAGAAGTCTTCTATCTTGTATCCTCATAGTCCAACAGTCCGGCCAAAGTATATAGTCCGGCTGTCCGAGGACCCTTTAGTCCAGGACTCCCTCAGTAGCCCCCGAACCAGGCTTCAATGACGATGAGTCCGGCACGCAGATTGTCTTCACCATTGCAAGGTGGGTTCCTTCTCTGAATACTTCAAAGTACCTGACTTAAAGAGCAGTTTTTGGCTTTCCTTTCAAAGTCACGCTCCTCGGCTTCTGCACCTTCATGACTTCAGCTTCCACATGTCGAGCGAATGCGAGAGGTCGGGGTATTTTTGCATTTACCACCCCGACCCCGTGAGAAAATTGTCTATTTAAGGAAACGGGGATCCTTAGATCTAATCCCACACCATCTCCCCCAAACGAGGAATCCTTGGAGCTTGCCCGTAGAAACCACCCCAACATGGCTAGCGCTCCCAGCTCTTCCTCCTGTTCTCACGGCCCCAAACAGGGTGATTGGGAAAAGTGTTCTGTATCCCATGGCCAACTTGTGAAGCTGCAGACCCAGGGATTTCTTCCCCTTGCAGATTTAGTTGTCGTTCGAGCCGGATTGGCTTCCTTCAATGGTGGGGAGCAGGCGGAGAGGTTCCCCAACCCATCCAGGGGGAACGAGTATGTTTTGTTCCATATTTGTTGAGAGGTGTTGGATTTCCAATCCATCCGTTCCTCCGAGGGCTTCTGGAGCACTATGGCCTCCAACTGCACAACTTTACACCCTCCTCCATCCTGCATATTGCGGGTTATGTTGCTTGTTGCAAGCTATTTCTAGGTTGCGAGTCCCATTTCGAGTTATGGAAGAAGTTGTTTTGCCTTGTCCCTCGTAATCAGGAGGGATCAATATTCCAAGTGCGTGGAGCCGAGATATGGCGCATCGCCGGAACCGGATACCTATTCGGTACGCCCAAGAAGGCATCCAAAGAATGGCCTTCTGAATGGATTTATGTTTGTCGGATTTCGGGTTCCGACAGACCCTCTAAGTTCGAACTCTGGGGTGCGCGTGGAGATCTAGCCTTCTACCACCTACGCCTCACCGCCTCGCTATGATCTAAGCAATCAAAGGAACAACACAAGAGACACAGAGTTTATACTGGTTCAGGCCACCATTGTGGTGTAATACCCTACTCCAGTGTGTGGTGTGGTGGATTGCCTCTTGGGCTGATGATGAACAATACAAGGAAGAACAGCCTCGCAAGGGTCTGTTCGTGGCTGGTGCGATGAACTACTTGGGGGAGTTCAGTCACTCTCTCTACTGGTTTCCTGGTGAGGATCCCATTGCCTCTACCTTGTGGTGGCTAGTCCTATTTATAGGCGAAGGCCGTGGCCTCTTCCCAAATATTGAGCGGGAAGGGCGCCAACAATTGGCCATTTTGAAGGGGAACATCTAGTACACTTATCCTGACTAAAGTTTGTCCTCGCCTGCCAAAGGCTCTGGTGGTGACGCCGGCTTGGGCTCCATGATGACCTCAATCCTGCCGCTCTACTGGTCTTGGTCTTGTTGCACTGAAATGGACGCCTTTGCTTGATGATCTCGCCCGCGCTTGATCCCTTTGCACCAAAGAGGAAAGAAGGACACTGCACGGGCTGGCGCCCGCCTGGCGCCCTTGGTCGTCATGGCTTGCGTCATGGGCACCTCGTGAGGTACCCCGCCTTGATCTCTCCGCCTCCTCGCGAGGCAACCTGACGAGGCCGTGCCTGAGAAAGCCTCCTGTCGTACGCCCCGCGAGGCTTGGCCCCTCGCGAGGGTCTTGAGCTCGTGCTGATGAAGATGGGCCATTCTGGGCCGCCCCTTGAGCCACGCTGTAGGCCGCAGGCAGGCAAGTCTGGGGACCCCCGTTCCCAGAACGCCGACAGTAGCCCCTAGGCCCAAGGCGCACCCGGACATGGCTGAGCTGAGAGGCGAAGGGGCAAGTGCGAAGCGTCGCGGGCCCTAACAGCCTGCGGCCTCAGGCGCCGCATGGCAGTTGATTGGACGTGGGCGGCCCTGCTCCCCCACGCCTCCTAATTTTGCGCCCAGCTAGGCGGACCCGTGGTTGCACACTGTCTTTCCTCTTTCTGCCGCTCGACCTTCCCCTGCTCTTCCTCCTCTCAAGCTCCAGTCTCTGCTTCCAATCCAATCTCGAATCCTCCCTCTTCCTGTCGCCATGGCTCCGACGAAGAAGGGAAAAGGGAAGAAACCGGTGCCTCCGCCTCGCTCGCCGCCGTCGGCGGCTCCCGTCGTCGATCGGTCGATCATACTCAACCGAGAAGTCTTGGGCAAGGTCAGCTCTGCTCTGGCCACCCTCTTCAATGAGTGCGAGAGGACGACAGCCTGGCCCGCATCCCACTTCTCCATCGACAGGGTGGTCACCGAGGTCCAGTACTTTGCCGACGCCCTGTGGGCGGGATTGCTTCCCCCCTTTTCCGATTTCTTCAACGCTGTGCTTTCCCATTACCAGATCCATATGATGCATTTGGGTCCCGAATCCATTACTCTTCTTGCCGAATTCGCCTTTGTCTATGAGGCGATGATGGGCATCCCTCCTTCGGTTGCCTTGCTGCGCCACTTCTTCTCTCTGCGCCTCGTCGATCCCACCCAATGCTTAGGGTGCGTGAGCTTCATTGCCGCACCAAAAACAGTGGCTTCAGGGATTGATTTCAACCTTCCTCTGTCCGCGCCCGGGTTCCGCGAGCGGTGGCTGTTCGTGGATGTAGGGGTGCCCAGCCCCCTGCTTTCGGAGCCAAAGTCGCCCGCTGTCCCCAATTCAGGCTGGGCCAGGAGACGCTCACGAGCCCCCGGCTCATCTTCATTTGGCATCGCTTCGCGTTCTTGAGGGCGCTTGGTGTGACGGCGCCCAAGGTGGTGAAGGAGTTCCTGCTATGCCGCATTGCTCCTCTCCAGCGCCACTCGCGCCGGATGTGGGCCTTCAGCGGGCGTGAAGATCGCATGAGGCTCCAGGAGGAGGACCTGACGCCCGAACCGCTAAGGAAGGTGCTCTTGGTCTTGACTGGGGACCCTTCCCCTGGCAGCGTCCGGCATGGGGGGGCTTTCCTGTACCTTTGCTCGAACAGGGGTGACTTTGTGAAGCAGATGCCCGGCTTCGACGAATGGGGGCTGCGCCTCGCCGGCCTCAGGGGTCCTCGCGAGAACCCAGTGATGGTGACTGCCCTCCTAGTCGCCCACGGCGGTCCTTCCTCGAGTGGTGGAGCAGGGAGGCATGGGCCACCGGAGGCTGAGGGGGCCCCCGCTGGAGTGACGACGCCAGGCGGCACTCCTGAGGGGCAGCTCCTGAGGCCCGTACTGCTACGGCTGGAGGCGCTGAGCCGCGGCCCATGGCGCCCGTGGTTGAGGCCCCTGGGGCCCCAGATATCCTTCTTGGTGAGGCGACTAGCGGCGTGCATCATGACGACGCACCAGACGCTGGGCATCTTGACGCTTCTTCTTCATCGCAGGCTGACCCCTGCGCTCAACTCCTGGGTCGCTTCTGCATGGACTTCGAGGCTCTCCGGAAGAAAAGGGAGGCCTTGGGTGACGATTATCCTTACCGCCTGCTGAAGCGCCAGAAGTATTTCACCATTGATGAGTAAGCCTTCCCCTTTCCTAGCTCCTGATCCTCCCGTTGCTTTGGCTGATCCTTGCTCTGCGGGGCCCTTCCTGCCGAGCTCACGGAGATGGCTGAGGAGCCATCCCCCAGGCTCTGCCCTCTCCACCGCCTTCGAGCACTCCGAGTTCCAGCAGATCCCTCGCGGTGAGGCCGGCCGGAGAGGTGAGCCATCCTGTCATGCATCGCGGCCCTGCGCGCCTCGCAAACCTCCTTCGCGAGCCTTCTTGGGGCATAGCCAGCCTACCTTGGGCTTCGCGTCTGATCATGGATGGCGATTGGCTGAGGTCGGCCCTGCGCTCTTCACTTGGGGAGGGGCTGGCTCCTGGCCGGGCTTCTGGCGAGGCGTGCCCGGCCATCGCGAGGGCGCCAGCCCCCAGCCCCCTGCCCATAGGGGGAGTGCTGATTCGTGGCCCCCGGCACTTACTTGGGGCGGATGACGACGCAGAAGACGTGCTCGAGTGCGCCCGGAGGAGTCGCGTCCTTCGGCAAGGGTTCCTCTGGAGGGCGGCTGACGAGGTGATCCGGCTTGGTGAAGAGCTTGATGATGAAGACGCGCGCCTTGAGGTTGAGGGTCTGCGACTAGCTGAAGAGAGGCGCAAGCTGGAGGCGGCCATTGCCCTTGCACGCCACCAGCGTGACCTCGACAATGAGGAGGCCGAGGCTTTGCTGGCGGCCTCTTGGGAGGCCTGTTCCCGGCCGTCGAGGAGGCCCGAGAGGCTGACCGACGGTGCGAGGCGTCGGAGGAGCGGGCGCGGGAACTCTTGGCCCGGTGCCACTCCCTGGAGCAGCAGGTGGAGCTGCGGGAGACGGCCCTTGCATCGATGAAGGTGGCTTCGGTCGACCAGGCAGAGCTCCTGAGGCGTGAGGAGGCACTGACGCTGGAAGATGCTGAGCGCGCACATGATCTTGAACGTCTGGAGACGAGGGAGCGCTTGGTGACACAGGCAGAGGATGACGTCGCTGTGCGCGAGGCCCGAGCCATAGCGGAGGTTGATCGGAGGGTGGCGACGGCCCGCCTGAACCTTGAGCGCGAGTTTGAGGAGAGGCTGGGGTTGATCCGGGTCGAGGCTAAAGGCAGGACCGCCGCCCTGAGGGCCAAGCTGGAGGAAGCGACGCGGCGGGCCGACGCTTCCCGGGCCGCCCTTGACGTGGCGCAGGAGGAGCTGACTACCTCCCGCGCCAAGGCGCTTCTTCTCCGCCAGCGGGTGGACGAGGCTGAGGCCGTTGCGCGGCAGAACAAGGACGAGATACGCCAGCGGCGGATTCTGGAGCACGAGCACGGCCCCATGCTCGCCAGGCTCTGGGAGAGAGCCAACGCGACCTTGGGTAACATCTGCGAGGCGGCTGTTGGCCAGCCCCACGCAATCAACTATGCTGGCAATCTTCTGTTCTTCACCGACGTGGTGAGGCAGCTGGAGGCACGGTCGGTCAGAGCCAATAGGCTGGTGGAGGAGAGGAGTCGTGCCCTGCTCGGGCGCGCCTTCTCTCATGTCTTCAGCTACCTTCAGAACATGGACCCCAACTTCGACTTTGACGCCTCCATCGCCCCAGTACCCCAAGCCGTCCGGGGCGACCTGGCGCGCTGGGTGGAAGACAACGTGGATGCCCTTGTCAGGGCCTTTGCTTATGATAACGATGGCGCGGTCGTGGCCGCTGATGAAGGTGACATGGTGAACGGCCCTGGCGCTGCTGCCGGCAACGCGAAGGGCGATGGCGAGGCCAGCGACGCCAGTGACGATTTAGGAGGTGCTCCTGAGGATGCATTGGGGGATTTATCCGATTGACCGCGTGTTGTCCCTGCTTCGTTACCCTACGCAGATAGAGTTCGGGCCTTGCCCTGAAGGTTGTAAGAGCATTTTGGGAGGGAGAGCCCCTCATGTAAAAACTCGTATTCAGCGTATTGGTAGATGCAATATCACCCGTACGCCTGCGCCAAGCGGCTGGCTTTGCGACGAGCTGGCTGGCTTGTTTACCTTTGACCCGCGTGGGCCTCGAGTCAGCCTGCGGAGGGCTGTGGTGCCTCGAGCATCTTCTGAACGAGCCCATAAAACCTGTAATGAAAACCTCCTGAGAGGGCGCGGCGACGGCAGTCTAGGCTGCACGCAAGCTAGGCCTGGCCCGGCTCACGAGGGGCTCACGAGGGGAGGCAGCTGAGGCGAAGCGGTAACCAGAATGCGAGAGATTGCTCGAATGAGACTAAACACCCCTTCCCCGAACACACGCAAATCTTCGATCTCAAATCCAACTTAAATTCAACGAGGGAAAACGGCAACCAAGGGGAAAAAGCAACGAAAGCAGAAAAAAGGCCGCGTCCAGCTCCTAGTCTAGTCTTGGACATCTTCTCACCAGCGCGGAGCTAAGTGCTGCCACTGGGCATGGGAGGGAGCCCCAGGGCCTGAGGCCAGCACCCTTGAGACTCCGGGGCGTGTACAGCCCCACTCATTATTACGTGAGAGTGTCACGGGGCGACAAGCTTCACATGCACTAGGCCTTCTTCGCAGGTACCGGCCTTGCTTCATATCGCTAGATGAGGGCCCCGCCTTGCACCACACTCTAGTGCCACCGACGACGACCGGAAACCAGGACGCCACCGATGGGTTAGAGCGGTCGCCAGCGGTTCCCCCGACGACCACAGGTCCTCTGCCAGGGGCAGGCCCTGAGGCACCTCCCCAGCAGAGGGCCTACCTCCTGAGGACGCCTTGCTCCGAACGCCGCGGTGGTGATGTCGGATCTTGGCCCCTCTCCTGCAGCCCCCGGCGCCCTCCTCCTGAGGGGTAGGAAGCTGTGGGAGTGGGGCAGCCGCCCGTTCTCGTGACCTGCACCTCCTGCAATCCATGGTTGGCGTATGCCTGCTCCTGAGGAATTAGTGGTACCTGATACTCATTGTTTCCAGCGCAGCCGACGGGGCCTTCTCGGGGCTCCTGGAAGAGTTCATCTTCTGGCGTCTCGTCCCCCCAGCTTGGGCCGAGGAGCGAGCCTTGTTCGTCCTCATGTGTGCGCCCTTGGTCCATTATGTGGGGCACGTACTCTTCTGGGGTCGCCACCCCGAAGGCCGCGCCGTACCGCTCTGTGTGCCACGTAGTTCTGCTTGATGTGCCTACCTGGGGGTGATAGCGCAGCGGCCCACCGGGGCCGCGGGTTGTGGCGAGTCCTTCTTCGATGGCCAGGGGCAGCGGCAACACCGCTGCTGGCCCGGGGCTGACGGCCTGGCCGGCGTTGGGGTGGCCTTGGAGTCTGCTTGGGGCCGCACGGGCGTGCACGGAGCCCCCGTGCGGGCCACCCTGGACCTGAGGTGGGAGTTGGGTGCAGAAGGGGGGAGCCCCCGAGGCGGCGAAGCCCAGGAGCTCTGCCACCCGCTCTAGCAGCACGTCTTGACCACCCTCCAGCAGCCTGCACTGCAGCAGCTCTCGGGCCACGGTGAGCGCGGCCCTCGAGTTCGCCTGCTCCTGTCGGGTGTACGGCGTCATGGCCCCAGCGTGGTGGGAGGCCCTCGCCGCCGACCGCGCCTGCCGCGTCGTGAGAGCTATCGCCGCCTGCCGCGCCGCCTGCGGCCCACAGCGCCCTGCGGACCGCAAGCTGCCTGGGGTGTGGGGTTGCCCGGGGCGAGAGGTTCTGCATGGGCGGGCCAGGCCGCCCAGGGATCAGGGTTGCCTGCCTGGTCGCCGGACATGATGATGACGATGCGATGGGACGCAAAGCAGCAGAAGGTGGATTCCGGCGCACCCCTACCTGGCGCGCCAAATGTCGGATTTTGGGTTCCGGCAGACCCTCTAGGTTCGAACTCTGGGGTGCGCGCGGAGATCTAGCCTTCTACCACCTACGCCTCACCGCCTCGCTATGATCTAAGCAATCAAAGGAACAACACAAGAGACACATAGTTTATACTGGTTCAGGCCACCATTGTGGTGTAATACCCTACTCCAGTGTGTGGTGTGGTGGATTGCCTCTTGGGCTGATGATGAACAATACAAGGAAGAACAGCCTCGCAAGGGTCTGTTCGTGGCTGGTGCGATGAACTACTTGGGGGAGTTCAGTCACTCTCTCTACTGGTTTCCTGGTGAGGATCCCATTGCCTCTACCTTGTGGTGGCTAGTCCTATTTATAGGCGAAGGCCCTGGCCTCTTCCCAAATATTGAGCGGGAAGGGTACCAACAATTGGCCATTTTGATGGGGAACATCTAGTACACTTATCCTGACTAAAGTTGGTCCTCGCCTGCCAAAGGCTCTGGTGGTGACGCCGGCTTGGGCTCCATGATGACCTCAATCCTGCCGCTCTACTGGTCTTGGTCTTGTTGCACTGAAATGGACGCCTTTGCTTGATGCTCTCGCCCGCGCTTGATCCCTTTGCACCAAAGAGGAAAGAAGGACACTGCACGGGCTGGCGCCCGCCTGGCGCCCTTGGTCGTCATGGCTTGCGTCATGGGCACCTCGTGAGGTACCCCGCCTTGATCTCTCCGCCTCCTCGCGAGCCAGCCTGACGAGGCCGTGCCTGAGAAAGCCTCCTGTCGTCCGCCCCGCGAGGCTTGGCCCCTTGCGAGGGTCTTGAGCTCGTGCTGATGAAGATGGGCCATGCTGGGCCGCCCCTTGAGCCACGCTGTAGGCCGCAGGCAGGCAAGTCTGGGGACCCCCGTTCCCAGAACGCCGACAATGTTGAAGACGTCTCCCTTCCTGACCCAATCTGGAGGGGTCTTCCTGAATATTCAAGTACTCCATTGAAGAAGCGCCTCAGCTGGCATCCTCGGACCCCCTAGGAGGAAGATAGCATGGAAGTCCACCAACTGATGAGCCAGATGAAGACGCTTGCTCAATCTGGATTGTCAATAGTTGAGGTTATGGCGATATACATAATGCGAGGGGTTCAAGCACTCCAATATCGAAGGCGCCCTATGTGGCACTTCAATGGAGAATATGATGCCACCCACTATGGTCGGAAGGGTCCGGACACTTCCGCTGCTTTGGCGAAAATACTGTCCAGATTATACAAAGGGGAGGAGGAGGAGTTCATCCACATTATGCCCAGGGATGGATTTTCCATGTACAACCCTCCCAACTGGGTGAGTTTCCGTCCCACTACTCTACTCCATCAACTCCCTGAATCCTTTTTCGTAAATATTAATCCGTCATTTATAACAGGAGTGGCGGGAAGGGTTCGGTTCATGGGGCGATGACCTCCATGACGAGATGGACCGATGGTGTAATTTCGGTGGCTGAGCCCCCGATGATGTCAGTGTGTTCGGAATCTGGGGTTGTATTCGGATCCGGATTGGCGTTGCTGCTATCCCCTTGCCACACCACGGATGGCTTGAAGAGCCTTTCCAAAAAGATGTTAGGTGGGACGGGGTCGTGCTTGGCACCGATGCAAGCAAGGACATCCACCGCTTGATTACTTTCTCGAGCCACATGGTGAAACTCGAGCCCCTCGAACCGAGCCAACATTTTGAGAATGGCGTTACGGTAAGCCGCCATATTCGGATCTTTGTCATAGAAATCTCCATTTATTTGAGATATTGCAAGGTTTGAATCCCCGCGCACTTCCAGGCGCTGTATGCCCATGGAGACGACCATCCGAAGACCATGCAATAAGGTTTCGTATTCAGCTCCATTGTTGGAGTCCGTGAATAATATTTGCAGGACATACTGAATAGTATCTCCAGAAGGGGATGTTAGGACAACACCTGTCCCTAGGCCTGCAAACATTTTGGAGCCGTCGAAGTGCATGACTCAGTTGGAATATGTGCCGTTCTCTTTAGGGAGTTCGGCCTCTGTCCATTCAGCGATGAAGTCAGCCAATACCTGGGATTTAATGGCCCGGCACGGTTTGTATGATATGTCAAATGGGAGGAGCTCAGTGGCCCATTTGGCAATCCGGCCCGTGGTGTCGCGGTTGTTTATTATATCATTGAGAGGTACTTAGGAGGCCACCATTATTGAGCACTCTTGAAAGTAGTGTCGTAGCTTCCGGGATGCCATGAAGACCATGTATGCTATTTTTTGGTAATGAGGGTACCGGGATTTGCATGGTGTGAGGACAGTGGATACGTAGTACACCGGCTTCCGAAGCAGGAATTTGTGTCGGTCCTCCTCTTGTTCGATGACGAGTACCGCACTCACAACTTGGTGTGTGGCCGATATGTATAATAACATGAGTTTGCCGACGTTTGGTGCGGCCAGGATTGGGTTGCTTGCTAGAAGAGCCTTTATTTCTTCCAATCTGGCCATTGTCGGGTCCGTCCACTCAAAGTGATCGGTGCGTCGGAGAAGGCGGTAGAGTGGCAATGCCTTTTCTCCTAGTCTGGAGATAAAGCGGCTCCAAACTGCCACACATCCGGATTGTTTTTGGACTTGTTTGAGGTCTATTGGCATAGCCAACTGTGACAAAGCTCGGATTTTAGCTGGGTTTGCCTCAATTCCTCTATTGGAAACGATGAAGCCCAGAAGCTTTCCAGCGGGAACGCCGAAAACACATTTTTCCGGATTGAGCTTAATGTCATATGTTCGGAGGTTGTCGAATGTAAGATGCAGATTGTCTATTAATGACTCGACGTGTCTGGTTTTGATGACTACGTCATCCACATATGCTTCAACTGTCTTGCGGATTTGTTTCTCCAGGCATGTTTGAATCACGCGTTGATAGGTGGCACCGGCATTTTTAAGCCCGAAAGGCATAGTGTTGAAGCAGAAAGGCCCATATGGGGTGATAAATGCCGTCGCGGCTTGATCGGATTCCTTCATCTTGATTTGATGTTATTTGGAGTATGCATCGAGGAAACACAATGAGTCGTGTCCTGCGGTAGCATCGATGATCCGATCAATGCAGGGGAGGGGAAAAGGATCCTTAGGGCAAGCCTTGTTGAGGTCTTTGAAATCAACGCATAGGCGCCAGGATTTATCCTTCTTTGGTACCATCACCAGGTTTGCTAGCCAGTCCGCGTGTTTTATCTCTCTGATGAATTCGGCCTCAAGTAACTTGGCTAGCTCCTCTCCCATGGCTTGTCGTTTGGGTTTGAAAAAGCGCTATAATGTTTGCTTGATCGGCTTATATCCCTTCAATATGTTTAGGCTATGTTCGGCCAGCCTGCGTGGGATTCTTGGCATATCAGAAGGGTGCCCGGAAAATATGTCCCAGTTTTCGCGTAGGAACGCCCGCAGTGCAGTGTCGACCGTGGGGTCCAGCTGTGCCCCGATGGATGCTGTCTTCATGGAGGCCGTTGGGTGGTCCTAGAATTTGACTATTTCGTCTGCTGGTTTAAAGGAGGTGGATTTGGATCGCTTATCAAGTATCACGTCATCCCTATCCACCATGGAGCGCAATGCGGTTAATTCTTCGGCCGCGGGGGCTTCAGACAATGCCTTGAGGGCAAAGGCGGCGGTTTGTTTTCGGCGAGGAGTGCTATGTCCGGATCACTTGCAAGAGTGATGATTCCATTGGGCCAGGGCATCTTGAGCTTCATGTACCAGTAATGGAGTATAGCTTGGAAGCTTGCAAATGCATCTCGCCCTAATAAGGCATGATATCCACTATTAAAAGGGGCCACTTGAAAGGTTATGTCTTCAGACCGATAATTCTCTGGCGTGCCGAATACCACATCGAGTGTGATTTTTCCCGCACATCGCGCCTCCCGACTAGGAATAATTCCTCGGAAGGTCGTGCTGCTTTGCTCAATGCGGCTCCTGTCTATTACCATTTTGTTGAGAGTTTCCTCATAAATGAGGTTTAGTCCACTGCCGCCGTCCATGAGTACTTTGGTAAGCCGAAAGCTGTCCACAATTGGACCGAGGACCAATGTGGCTGGTGCCCGGACTGTTCTGAATTTTGGTTCGTCACTGGCATTGAAAGTTATGGCTGTGTCGTTCCAGGGGTTTATTGCTGCGACTTTGCGGACTTCAACGAGGCTGCGGAGTGCCCTTTTGTGCCTATTTTTTGAGGCGAAAGTCTCGAAGACTATACCATAGGGTTGTTGCCTTCCGTGGGATGTTGCTCTGAGGTATTTTTTGTGAGGAGATCCTCGCTGCTCTTGGCCACCTGCCGGAGTATCCAACATGCTCGAAGGCTATGGGTTGGTACGGTATCTGGTGTTGTGTGTATTTTGCATGGCATATCGAGCCATCCCTCCAGAACGGTTCTGCGCCCCGTAACGGGCTTTGATTTTTTTTGTTCTTGGATCAGGCGACTGACGAGGGTGCATTCTTTTTGTCCGGACGAGGGGTTTAGTGGAAACCGGTGGCTCCCAAGAGGCTGCCTGAGTTTTCCAGGCGCTTTCCATTGGGCAGTACTTCTGTACTATTGTTGCCAAGTCAACCAAGTGTGATACGTGATGGCTGTTGATTGCATTGAGGATTCCCTCATGCATGCAATTTTTGTAGAATAATGAGATTGTGTCTTCATCACGGCAGTCTTTGATCTTGTCCTTGACAAGGAGGAATCTGGCACAAAAGTGATGGACCATTTCCTGGGACTGCTATATGATGTGGGTAAGATCGCTTGTATCGGGGTGGGTGGGTGGATTTAAGTCCGAACCCTGACCCAATCTGAGATCTAGAGATTGAGAAATTTCCGAGCTTAGAAGCTCGGGCTCCGGAATATCAACCGATTTTCAGGCCCACAATCTGACTCTAGGTTTGAAATACGGGGCATGTCTGCCCGTGGGTGGGTATCCAGCTCTGTGAGCTTGGAAATCCGAACATAGTTCATCCTCAATACAGAGGGAGAGTTGTCGCATTGTTCCTCCACCATCGCTATCAGATGGGTGATCAGCGGAGATTCAATTTCTCTCTGATCGGGTTTAAGCCCAATCCGATCATAGTCCGTAGCGACTCCCAAGGCGGCGATGCAATCCAGGAGTTCATTTAAGGACGACAACTATGTCGGATTCATCTGCTCGGAGTATTCCAAGCTGACGCGGAGGCGATTTTCATGACCCGGGAAGTCATCGTCGGCCCGACGGCCGAACGGGCGGCCATGGTAAAGCCGCCCAGCCGGAGGGTTTGTCCTGAGGCCAACGCTCCCCCGGAGGTGATATTGTCCTTGATAACAAGGCGAGCCATCAAGCCTATCTTTGATGTCACAGCGTAACTCTCAATGAAAGCACCAATGTCGGTGTCAAAACCGGTGGATCTCGGGTAGGGGGTCCCGAACTGTGCCTCTAAGGGTAATGGTAATAGGAGACGGGGGACACATTGTTTACCCAGGTTTGGGCCCTCTCTATGGAGGTAATACCCTACTTCCTGCTTGATTGATCTTGATGAATATGAGTATTACAAGAGTTGATCTACCACGAGATCGTAAGGGCTAAACCCTAGAAGCCTAGCCTATGAGATTATGATCGTTGTCCTACGGACTAAACCCTCCGGTTTATATAGACACCGGGGGAGGGGGGGGGGGGCTAGGGTTACACAAAGTCGGTTACAGATAAAGGAATCTACATATCCAAATTGCCAAGCTTGCGTTCCACGCAAAGGAGAGTCCCATCCGGACACGGGAAGAAGTCTTCTATCTTGTATCTTCATAATCCAACAGTTCGGCCAAAGTATATAGTCCGGTTGTCCGAGGACCCCTTAGTCCAGGACTCCCTCACTCATGAAGGCAATAGGATGCCCCTCTTGCTGCAACACTGCCCCTATGCCTTTGTCACAGGCGTCAGTCTTGATGGTGAATGTTTTGTTGAAGTCCAGAAGTGCCAAGACCGGTGCTGTCGTGGTGGGTGCACGACAGATGCCATGGGATGGCTAAAGAGAGGAGGAGGCTCGAGGGCACTGGTGGGCTCTAGAGGCGGGGTTGGCATGAGAGAGTGCGGGACGCAAGACATACCCATGTTCGGGGCAATCCCCCTGGGGTACACTGGTAATGTTACAAGATTGTGGGGCCGGGCCGCCAGCGTCTGAGGACCCAAGCTGGGTACCGCTAGGGGCCTATGGTTCGTCAGGTTCCCCTAGGCGCGGGACCCGCGTGCCTAGGGGGACTGTGCGCCGTCTTGTCGATCGTCAGGGAGTGGCCGAGTCGAGTCATGTACAGTGGCACTCCATCAGGTCTCCGCTTGCTGTCCTCAGCAGTGACGATGGGGGCACTATAGCCACGCCGGCCCTGGTCAGCGGGTAGGTGAGGGGCACTGTTGCCACGCTCCGGCTGACCAGAGGCATGGGTGGGGCACTGTTGCCTCGGTCATCAGTGGATGAAGACTCGTCCCATCGCACGGCCTGGACGGGACGGGAGCTGACCCGTGGCTGGGTTGCGGAGCACACCACGGGTGGAGCTGGCTTGTTGGGGAAGCCTTGGTTGTGTCGGGTTCAGCTATCTTGTACCGGTCGTTGAGGCCGAGTCGAGGTGCCTGGCCGGGTTGGAGAGTTGGTCCTGGTCGCAGGTGTCGGCGTTCTGGGAACGGGGGTCCCAAGACTTGCCTGCCTGGGGCCTGCGGCATGGCTAAAGGGGCGGCCCAGCTTGGCCCATCTTCATCAACACGAGCTCAAGACCCTCGCGAGGGGCCAAGCCTCGCGGGGCGGACAACAGGAGGCTTCCTCAGGCACGGCCTCGTTAGGCTGGCTCGCGAGGAGGCGGAGAGATCAAGGCGGGGCACCTCGCGAGGTGCCCATGACGTGAGCCATGACGACCAAGGACGCCAGGCGGGCGCCACCCCGCACAGTGTCCTTCTTTCCTCTTTGGTGCAAAGGGAGCAAGCGCAGGCGAGAGCATCAAGCAAATGCATCCATTTCAATGCAACAAGACCAAGACCGTCGCAACGGCAGGAAGGAAGTCATCGTGGAGCCCAGGAAGGCGTCACCACCAGAGCCTTTGGCAGGCAAGGACCAACTTTATTCCGGATAAGTGTACTAGATGTTCCCCTTCAAAATGGCCAATTGTTGGCGCCCTTCCCGCTCAATATTTGGGAAGAGGCCCTGGGCCTTTGCCTATAAATAAGACTAGCCACCACAAGGTAGAGGCATCGGATCCTCACCTAGAAACCAGTAGAGAGAGCGAGTGAACTCCCCCTAGCAGTTCATCGCACCAGCCAAGAACAGACCCTCGCGAGGCTGATCTTCCTTGTACTGTTCATCTTCAGCCCGAGAGGCAATCCACCACACCACACACTGGAGTAGGGTATTACATCACAATGGTGGCCCTGAACCAGTATAAACTCTGTGTCTCTTGTGTTGTTCCTTTGATTGCTTAGTTCATAGCGAGGCGGTGAGGTGCAGGTAGGCAGAGGGCTAAATCTCCGCGCGCACCCCAGTGTTCGAATCTAGAGGGTCTGTCGGAACCCAAAATCCGATATTTGGCGCTCCAGGTAGGTGTGCGTCGGAGCTTCTCCTTCCGCCGACCCGCTCTCCGCCGACACCACGGCTCGCCCTGCGATGAGCGGCGCGCCGTCCACTCCGGTCGTTAGCACTAGCGGGGGGCCGGGGGGCTCCAAGCCTTGGCCCCGGCCTTGCGACAGGTGCGGCGGCCGGACATGTTGTCAGCGGCTTCCATGGCCCCTTGGGAAAAGGTGCGCAACCTCTTCCTTGCCAGGCGCTCTGCGCCGGCGCCCCCGGTCGTCGTGGCCCTCCTGGGCGGCTCACAGGCGCCACCTTCGGGCCGCCACGTCAAGCCATTCGTCCGCGAGATCGGTGTCGTTTCCACGCGGCAGGGGGCTCCCTCAGGTCGGTCGACACCCAAGGCTGATCTGGCCTTCAGCTCGAAGGACCACCACTCCAATTCAGCCTGCTCAGGCGCGCTCCCGACGCTGTGCACTCTCACCATCTGCCAGGTGGCTGTCACCAGGACTCTCATCAATGGTGGCTCGGGCCTCAGCGTGCTCTCAATTGAAGCCTTCAGCCTCCTCCACATACCACCGGAGCGGCTTCGGCCTAGCCGGCCCTTCTTGGGCGTCGGGGGCGGGGCCTCTAGCTCCCTGGGGCAGATCCGTCTCCCGGTAACCTTCGGCACCTACGACAACTTCCGCACGGAGCTAACCGACTTCGACATCGCCCCTATCGGCCTCCCCTACAACGTCATCCTCGGCTACCCGGCATTGGCCTGGTTCATGGCTGCGAGTCACCCGGCGTACAACCTCATGAAAATGCCCGGGAGCAGCGGCGTCCTCACCGTGTGCGGAGACACCGGGGATGCGCTGCAAGTGCTCAAGCTCGCCTTCAAGACAGCAGCGTCGGTGCAGCCCGCTGACTCGGATGACCCTGAGCCCAAGGGGGCTGCGCCAGCCAAGAAGAAGCAGTTGTTTACCCAAGACAAGGCAGAAACCAAGCAGATGCTGGTTGACGAGGACAGATCCACCGACGCCACCTTCACCATAGGCGCCAACCTCGAGCCCGAGCAGGAGGAGGACCTGGTCAAGTTCCTGCGCGCGAACAAGAAGGTATTCACATGGGAGCCCGATCAGCTGGCGGGGATCCCAAGGGGTGTAATCGAGCACCACCTCAATGTGTGCCCCAATGTCCGACCCGTGAAGCAGAAGGCAAGACGGCAGTCCACGGAAAAGCAGGCTTTCATCGTCCAAGAGACCCGCAAGTTGGAAGCTGCGGGGGTCATTCGCGAAGTCCGATACCCGGATTGGTTGTCCAACCCAGTCGTTGTACAGAAGAAAGGAGGCAAGGAACGTATGTGTGTCGACTTCACCAATCTCAACAAAGCTTGCCCACAAGATCCGTTCCCGCTCCCCCACATCAATCAGATCGTCGACTCTACCGCCGAGTGCGACCTGTTGTGTTTCTTGGATGCCTTCTCTGGGTATCACCAGATCAAGATGGCGGTGGAAGATGTGGAACAAACGGCCTTTCTAACCCCATGTGGAGTATATTGCTACACGTGCATGCCGTTCAGGTTGTGCAATGTAGGGGCGACCTTCCAGCGGCTGATGCAAATCGCCTTAGGCCCACAGCTCGGGAGAAACGTTGAGTCTTACATCGATGATATTGTGGTGAAGTCTCGCGAGGCAAAAACCCTTATACAAGACCTGGAGGAAACCTTCACGAGCCTCAACGCCATGAGCCTGCGGCTCAACCCAGAGAAGTGCATGTTTGGGGTCCCCTCAGGCAAGCTCTTGGGCTTCCTCGTGTCCCACCGGGGCATCGAGGCTAACCCGGAAAAGGTCAAGGCGGTCGAGGACATGAGCCCGCCAAAGACTCTCAAAGAAATGCAGAAGCTCACTGGGCGCGTGACAGCACTGTGATGCTTCATCTCCAAGCTGGGGGAGCGAGCGCTGCCTTTCTTCCAGCTGATGAAGAAGAAGGGACCCTTTGAATGGACTGAAGAGGCAAACAAGGCGTTCCAAGACCTCAAGAGGTACCTAACCAGCCCTCCGGTGATGGTGGCCCCGCGCCCTCAGGAGCCCACATCCGAGAAGGATCAGCCGCCGCTGGGGAACACGCTCGAGACAGCGGGAACTCCTCCTCCTAGTGACCAGCCGCTGGGGGCTCCCCTGCCTCAGGAGGCGCCGCGGTCTCCGGAGGGCACCATCGACACCAGCACTCCCAACCAAGTTGAACATCCTGTGTACTTCGTCAGCACAGTGTTGCGGGACGTGAGGGCGCGGTACCCCATGCCTCAGAAACTCCTCACACTATTGGTGGCCTCACGCAAGCTGCGGCATTATTTTCAAGGCCACCCCATCAAGGTTGTCTCGGCGTACCCTTTGGAGAGGGTGCTCAGGAGCCCCAACTCAGTTGGAAGAGTCGCTGAGTGGAACATTGAACTGCAAGCGTTTCAGCTCGAATTCAGCACAACCAGATTCATCAAGGGGGCCGCCTTGGCAGATTTCGTAGCAGAGTGGATAGAGGCGTCGGGCCTAAAGGCTGATGAGGATCGATCCCTCTCCCTGGGAAGCGAGGCACCGGACGGTTGGGTCATGTACTTCGACGGGGCGTTCTCTAGGCACGGCGCGGGGGCTGGTGCGGTGCTTATATCTCCTACCCAAGACAAGCTCTACTACGCCGTGCAGCTCTGTTTCCAACACGGGGAAAAGGTCTCCAACAACATAGCAGAATATGAAGGCTTGATAGCAGGCCTGAAGGCCGCGGCCGCCCTCGGAGTAAAACGTCTTTCCATCAAAGGTGATTCACAACTCCTCGTCAACTTCTTCTCCAACAAAGTATACGAGCCAAGGGATGAGCACATGGAAGCCTACCTTGCGGAGGTCCGTAGGATGGAGAAGCAGTTCTGGGGCTGGAGTTACAGCACGTGCCCCGTGGCACCAATCAGGAGGCCGACGACATCGCCAAATGAGCATCCAGGCGACTGCCACAGGAGCCTGGCGTCTTCGAAGAGCAGCTCTTCAAGCCCTTGGCCACGCCATCACTGTCAAGCGCGGTGCAGCCTCGGGAGGAGCTCCCCCAGCCGCCGGCCACGGGAGCCCCAGTCTGTGGCCCGGCCTCAGGGGCGCGTCTGCTCTTGACAATGGAGCCTCAGGAGGGGTGCTGGATCATGGAGCTCCGGATCTATCTGACACAAGGGATCTTGCCAGAGAAGGAGGAGGAAGCGGAGCGCGTGGCGCGGCAGGCCATAGCATACTGCATTAGGGATAGAGAGCTCTACCGAAGGCGACCCAATGATGTGTCCCCGTGCTGCATCTCCAAGGAGCAAGGGAAGGAGCTGCTAGCGGATATACACGGTGGAGACTGTGGGCATCATTTAGCGTCACAGACCATTGTTGGCAAGGCATTCCGCAGTGGATTCTATTGGCCCACTACACTCAATGATGTTGTTGAACTGGTGAAGGCTTGCGAGGCCTGCCAGTTCCACGCCAAGAAGATCCATCAGCCGGCTGGAGGTCTGCAAACTATACCTCTCTCATGGCGATTCGCAGTCTGGGGGCTGGACATCCTGGGCCCGTTTCCTCAGGCGCCAGGGGGCTATCGCTACCTCTACGTCGCTGTGGACAAGTTCACTAAGTGGACTGAGGTGGAAGCTGTCCGCACCATCCCCGCAGGGTCTGTGGTCAAGTTCATCAAGGGCATCGTGAGCCAGTTCGGGGTACCAAACCGCATCATCACCGACAACGGTTCACAGTTCACCAGTAATCTCTTCAAAACATACTGTGCTAACCTTGGAACGCAGATATGTTACGCTTCAGTGGCACACCCCCGGAGCAACGGCCAGGCCGAGTGGGCCAACACGGAGGTCCTGAGGGGCCTCAAAACCAGGACGTTCAAGAAGAAGTTGGAGGCCTGCGGCAGAGGTTGGTACGACGAGCTTAGTTTGTGTTGTGGTCCACCCGCACAACCGCGACCAAGCCAACCGGCAAGACCCCATTCTTCCTGGTCTATGGAGCTGAAGCGGTCCTCCCTCACGAGGTCAGACGTCGTTCCGCGCGGGTCCTGGCGTTCGACGAGGCGCAACAGGACGCCATGCGGGGGACGGACCTCGTGCTGGGGGAGGAGCGTCGCCGGGAAGCTGCGCTCCGAGCAGCAAGATACCAACAAGCGCTACAGTGATACCACTGCCGCAACATCCGCCCCAGGACACTCGAGGTAGGAGACCTCGTGCTCAGGCGGGTCCTCTCCAGGGAGGGATTGCATAAGCTCTCTCCCATGTGGGAGGGCCCGTTCAAGGTTGTTCATGTTTCCAGGCCCGGCTCCGCGTGCCTGGAGACTCGGGAGGGGGTGCCCATCCAGAACGCGTGGAACATCCAGCACCTCCGGAGATTTTACCCTTGAAAAGGCCCAGAGCCTGCGAAGAAGGCGAACGCCTGTGAAGTTGTTGCGTTTTGGAAAAGGCCCAGAGCCTGTGAAGAAGGCGAATGCATGTGAAGCTATTGCGTCTTGGAAAAGGCCCAGAGCCTGTGAAGAAGGCGAATGCCTATGAAGCTGTTGCATTTTGGAAAAGGCCCAGAGCCTGCGAAGAAGGCGAACGCCTGTGAAGCTGTTGCGTTTTGGAAAAGGCCCAGAGCCTGTGAAGAAGGCGAACGCCTGTGAAGTCTATCCTCACAAGAAAGGCCCGGAGCCTGTGAAGAAGGCCAATGCCTATGAAGCTCGCCGCCCGTGACACTCTCACGTAATAATGAGTGGGGCTGTACACGCCCCGGAGTCTCAGGAGCACCGGCCTCAGGCCCTGGGGCTCCCTCCCACGCCCACTGGCAGCACTTAGCTCCGCGTTGGTGAGAAGACGTCGAAGACTAGATTAGGTGTCGGACGCGGCTTTTCTCATTTGCTTTCTGCAGTTGAATGTTCATCCCCATTCGAGGTTTTGCTGAAGTTGTTGTCGTCTTTGGTTTGTGACCCTTTGCCTTTTTCGCTCTCCTGCCCTGATTTCTCTCGCGCAAGTCTCGCGAGGGGGCACCGCGGGCACCCTCGCAAGCGTTTTCTGCCCTTGTCGATTCGAGGCTACCCAACCCGGGTCCACTACAGGATCACCCCTCCAGTCCGTGCCCCACGGGCATCGCGACACGAACACAGGGCCTGGGTTGATCACCTCCATGGCTAAGGCCAGGAACTACCTCTCCAGACTAACCCCTGCAGGACATGGAACGTTCGACAAAGCCTCCGCCTCGAGAAGCAAGGGTCGCGACAAGCCCTCCCCCCGAGCTAAGTAATTCCTGTGCACTGGTGTACGGCATGAGGGCACAAATACCAAAATAGCGGAAGCAGTACAATAATTAAACAGCAATAGTCCCAGCACACCCTCGTGGGGCCCTACACTACTGTCTTTTTGCGCAGGGAAAGGGAAAACAAAACAGGCGCGACTCGCCCGGCATCGGCTCGCGAGGGAGACTCGAACTGCCTCCGGAACTCAGGAGGACTCCGTCTCGCGCTTCATCGAGGCGCGATGGCGGGCAGGCCCGCTACCTCCCTCCAGGCGAGCGCGGTGGCGCGAAGGCTGATCGCGGCCACCGCTGGAGGAGCCGCTTCTCGAAGAAGAGCCGTCGAAGCTCGATGAACCTCGACCGCCACCGGCCGCACGCACGCTGTCATCATCATCGTCGCCGGGGCTGGACCCACGGCCGCGGTCGTCGCTCTCGGGGCAACATCCAGCGCGGCGACCATCTTCCCTGAACACCCGCATGTAGAGGATGGCATCGCCGTCGAACTTGACGTGCATGGTGCACCGCCGGATCAGACCGCGCGCGCGGGCAAACGTTTGGCAGCCGCGGGTCAGGGCCAAGCTCCCGGCTGAGGAGACCTCCAGCGAAGACCAGGAGGCTCGGCCGCAGCAACCATCGGCCTGGAGCCATAGGCCGCCCGAGGCCCCAGCCGGAAGCTCACCTAGGAGGAAGCGGGGGAGTTGGAGCCGGGTGGTGGCCGGGTCCACCGCCCACACAACAAACTCCAGCAGTACCTCTGCCGAGTGGGAGCGCGGCCTAGGGGGGTCGCGTGGCCGTGACGTGCCCCCCAGCGGTGGCCGGCCGCCCTTCACCACGCGGGAGATTGCCTCCGCGACCGCGGGGAGCCACCATGGGAGTCGCAGGGTGTTTGCGGGGACGGCCTCGGCCGCGCTTGGGTGGAGGAGAGTCAAGTTCCGCCTGGCGGGCCTTACCTTTCTCCGCGGCCGAGAACCTTTTTGGCGGAGCCATGAAAGAAAAGGAGAAGCAAGAAGGTATGGATCGGAAGGGCAGGCGCCACCCCGTACTTATAGCCGGAGGAGGCCAACCGTCTGCCTCCACGACCACAGATAATCATGACCCGCTTTGCATGCAGGGACCTGACGATTCGCACAGTTGCCGAGGCGTCGTGGGGGAGCGGGGCCGCCCACATCCAATCAACTGCCATGCGGCGCTTCGCACTTACCCCTTCGCCTCTCTGCTCAGCCAAGTCTGGGCGCGCCTTGGGCCCGGGGGATACTGTCGGTGTTCTGGGAACGGGGGTCCCCAGACTTGCCTGCCTGCGGCCTGCGGCGTGGCTCAAGGGGCAGCCCAGCTTGGCCCATCTTCATCAACACGAGCTCAAGACCCTCGCGAGGGGCCAAGCCTCGCAGGGCGGACAACAGGAGGCTTCCTCAGGCACGGCCTCGTCAGGCTGGCTCGCGAGGAGGCGAAGAGATCATGGCGGGGCACCTCGCGAGGTGCCCATGACGCGAACCATGACGACCAAGGGCGCCAGGCGGGCGCCAGCCCGCATAGTGTCCTTCTTTCCTCTTTGGTGCAAAGGGAGCAAGCGCAGGTGAGAGCATCAAGCAAAGGCATCCATTTCGGTGCAACAAGACCAAGACCGTCACAACGGCAGGAAGGAAGTCATCGTGGAGCCCAGGAAGGCGTCACCACCAGAGCCTTTGGCAGGCAAGGACCAACTTTAGTCAGGATAAGTGTACTAGATGTTCCCCTTCAAAATGGCCAATTGTTGGCGCCCTTCCCGCTCAATATTTGGGAAGAGGCCCTGGGCCTTTGCCTATAAATAGGACTAGCCACCACAAGGTAGAGGCATCGGATTCTCACCTAGAAACCAGTAGAGAGAGCGACTGAACTCCCCCTAGCAGTTCATCGCACCAGCCAAGAACAGATCCTCGCGAGGCTGTTCTTCCTTGTACTGTTCATCTTCAGCCCCAGAGGCAATCCACCACACCACACACTGGAGTAGGGTATTACACCACAATGGTGGCCTAAACCAGTATAAACTTTGTGTCTCTTGTGTTGTTCCTTTGATTGCTTAGTTCATAGCGAGGCGGTGAGGTGCAGGTAGGTAGAGGGATAAATCTTCGCGCGCACCCCAGTGTTCGAATCTAGAGGGTCTGCCGGAACCCGAAATCCGACAGCAGGGCCTGGCCGGGTCGAGCGACCCGGCAAAGCGCGTGCCGGCTTGAGGGGCGACGCCGGCCCCATTGTTTTTGAAAAGGATCCGGGTTCCGTTGCCTGCCCGTGGTTCATCCCGCCGACAGGTGCCGATAACTAATAACCCACAAGTGTAGGGGATCGCAATAGCTTTCGAAGGTGAAGTACAACCCAAATTTTTTGATGCGACACAAGGGGAGCCAAAGAATATTCTTGATTATTAGTAGTTGAGTTGTCAATTCAACCACACCTAACTTAGTATCTGCAGCAAAGTATTTAGTAGCAAAGTAGTATGATAATAAAGGTAACGGTAGCAAAAGTAAAGATAATAGTTTTTTGGTTTTTTGTAATAGTTGTAACTGTAGCAACAGAAAAGTAAATAAGCGAAGAACAATATGTGAAAATCTCGTAGGCAATGGATCAGTGATGGATAATTATGCCAGATGCGATTCCTCATGTAATAGCTATAACATAGGGTGACACAGAACTAGCTCCAGTTCATCAATGTAATGTAGGCATGTATTCTGTAAATAGTCATTCGTGCTTATGGAAAAGAACTTGCATGACATCTTTTGTCCTACCCTCCCGTGGCAGCGGGGTCCTAGCAGAAACTAAGGGATATTAAGGCCTCCTTTTAATAGAGAACCAGACCAAAGCATTAACACATAGTGAATACATGAACTCCTCAAACTACGGTCATCATCGAGAAGTATCCCGATTATTGTCACTTCGGGGTTGTCGGATCATAAAACACAATAGGTGACTATAGACTTGCAAGATAGGATCAAGAACACACATATATTCATGAAAACATAATAGGTTCAGATCTGAAATCATGGCACTCGGGCCCTAGTGACAAGCATTAAGCATAGCAAAGTCATATAAACATCAATCTCAGAACATAGTGGATACTAGGGATCAAACCCTAACAAAACTAACTTGATTACATGGTAAATCTCATCCAACCCATCACCGTCCAGCAAGCCTACGATGGAATTACTCACGCACGGCGGTGAGCATCATGAAATTGGTGATGGAGGATGGTTGATGATGATGACGGCGATGAATCCCCCTCTCCGGAGCCCCGAACGGACTCCAGATCAGCCCTCCCGAGAGAGATTAGGGCTTGGCGGCGGCTCTGTGTGTAAAATGCGATGAAACTTTCTCTCTGAGTTTTTTCTCCCTGAGACAGAATATATGGAGTTGGAGCTGAGGTCGGTGGAGGTCCAGGGGGCCCACGAGATAGGGGGGCGCGCCCTACAGGGGGGGCGCCCCCTGTCTCGTGGACAGGCCGTGGGCCCCCTCGTGTATTTCTTTCACCCAGAAATTGTTGTTTAATTCCAAAAAGTGCCTCCGTGGATTTTTAGGACATTCCGAGAACTTTTGTTTTCTACACATAAAACAACATCATGGCAGTTCTGCTGAAAACAGCGTCAGTCCGGGTTAGTTTCATTCAAATCATGCAAGTTATAGTCCAAAACAAGGGCAAACGTGTTTGGAAAAGTAGATACGTTGGAGACGTATCAACTCCCCCAAGCTTAAACCTTTGCTTGTCCTCAAGCAATTCAGTCGACAAACTGAAAGTGATAAACAAAAACTTTTACAAACTCTGTTTGCTCTTGTTGTTGTAAACATGAAAAGCCAGCATTCAAGTTTCAGCAAATATTATGAATTAACCATACTCACAATAACACTTGGGTCTCACAATTACTCATATCAATAACATAATCAGCTAGCGAGCTATAATAATAAAACTCGGATGACAACACTTTCTCAAAACAATCATAACATGATATAACAAAATGGTATCTCTCTAGCCCTTTCTGAGACCGCAAAACATAAATGCAGAGCACCTTTAAAGATCAAGGACTGACTAAATATTGTAATTCATGGTAAAAGAGATCCAGTCAAGTCATACCCAATATAAACCAATAGTAATGAATGCAAATGACAATGTGCTCTCCAGCAGGTGCTTTTTAATAAGAAGGGTGATGACTCAACATAAAAGTAAATAGATTGGCCCTTCGCATAGGGAAGCAGGGATTCATAGAGGTGCCAGAGCTCGATTTTAAAATAGAGATTAAATAACATTTTGAGCGGCATACTTTCGCCGTCAACGCAACAACTATGAGATGGATGTATCTTCCATACTACATGCATTATAGGCAGTTCCCAAACAGAATGGTAAAGGTTTATACTCCCCCAACCACCAACAAGCATCAATCCATGGCTTGCTCGAAACGATGAGTGCCTCCAACTAACAACAGCCCTGGGGGAGTTTTGTTTAATTATTTTGATTTGCTTTGATCTTTTTGGATCATGGGACTGGGCATCCCGGTTACCGCCCCTTTCTCATGAATGAGGAGCGGAGTCCACTCCTCTTGAGAATAACTCACCTAGCATGGAAGATATAGGCAGTCCTAGTTGTAACATGAGCTGCTCGAGCATACAAAACAGAATTTCAGTTGAAGGTTTTGAGTTTGGCACATACAAATTTACTTGGAACGACAGGTAAATGCCGCATATAGGAAGGTATAGTGGACTCATATGGAACAACTTTGGGGTTTAAGGAGTTTGGATGCACAAGCAGTATTCCCGCTTAGTACAGGTGAAGGCTAGCAAAAGACTGGGAAGCGACCAACTAAGAGAGTGATAACAGTCATGAACATGCATTAAAATTAATTTACACCGAGTACAAGCATGAGTAGGATATAATCTACCATGAACATAAATATCATGAAGGCTATGTTGATTTGTTTCAACTACATGTGTGAACATGTGCCAAGTCGAGTCACTCAATTCATTCAAAGGAGGATACCATCCCATCGTACCACATCATAATCATTCTAATAGCATGTTGGCACGCAAGGTAAACCATTATAACTCATAGCTAATCAAGCATGGCACAAGCAACTATAATCTCTAAATGTTATTGCAAATATGTTTACCTCATAATAAGCTGAATCAGAAATGATGAACTCATCATATTTACAAAAACAAGAGAGTTTGAGTTCATACCAGCTTTTCTCATCCCAGTAAGTCCATCAAATATCGTCATTATTGCCTTTCACTTGCACGACCGAACGATGTGTATAATAATACGAGTGCACGTGCATTGGACTAAGCTGGAATCTGCAAGCATTCAACTCAAAAAGAGAAGACAAGTAATATGGGCTCTAAGTTAAATAAACAATCATGCATATGAGAGCCACTAAACATTTTCAATATAGTCTTCTCGACCCCCAAAGGAAAGAAAAGAAAATAAAACTATTTACACGGGAAAGCTCCCAACAAGTAAGAAGAAGAACTAGAAATCTTTTTGGGTTTTCATTTTAATTTATACTACAAGCATGGAAATTAAACTAACTAATTTTTTTGGTTTTTCTCAAGGTTTATCAAACACACAAGAAAAAGACTAGAAAAAGAAAGTTAAACTAGCATGGATAATACAATGAAAGAGTATGAGCACCGACAACTAGTGTGTGAACATGAATGTAAAGTCGGCGAGAATTACGTACTCCCCCAAGCTTAGGCTTTTGGCCTAAGTTGGTCTAGTACCAAGGACCGTCGCTACTCTCCCCGGTGTACTGGGAGGTGTAATCAGGATACCACTGGCTGGTCATCTCTGGATCCCACTGGACGGATGATGCACGATAAGGGTCCAGTTCAGGTTCCGGCTCAGGTTCAGGTTCTAGAGTAAAAGCTTGGGCTCGGTGATTGTACACCGCCTCCGACGTGACAAGAAAATTTTCTGCAAGCAAATCAAACAACAGAGGCGCAGGCAAAATAATAATCTCAATGTGTTTCTTATTAAATCTAAGTTTATACAAGAGCATCTTCTCTTCGTTGTCAACAATAAACTTGTGTGCTACCATGCTCTTGTAATATAAAATGTGAGGAGGCTATTTTGTCTCCTCTTTCTCATGGTGCCTAATGGGTATCTGAAAATGTCTAGCAACACGTGAAGCATAGATACCTCGAAATATGGGGCCTTTTGTACGATTCAGGGCTAGCCGTTTAGCAATGACGGCACCCATACTAAAACTATTGTCTCCAAGCAAGGCATGTTGAAGAATGATAATATCAGGAACACTAAAGTTTCCACTATTTCCACAACCAATCAAGCATCTACTAGCAAATATGGCAAAGTAGCATAAAACAGGAAAGTGTATGCTAGAGATTTTTGCCTTGGAACCCTTCTTTGGCTCCTCTACAGCGATAGTATTAACAAATCCATCCACATCTTTACGATGGGGTTCCTCTAATTCTCCCTCATAAGGTATCCTACACACCGCGCAAAAATTACGTAGACACATTTCTCTAAATTCATCATATAAATGAAATGATACTGCAGGCGGTGACTTCTTAGGATAATAATAAAAGTTTTGCACGAAAGTATTGGTGAGTAAGAGATACTGATCGATCCGGTCGTTGATAAAACCGGTGAGGCCTGCGTTCTTGATCAAAGAATAAAAATCTTCATGAATTCCAGCTTCTTTCAAGAAATCATTGCATGGCCATTCGCACGACCATACTTCCGCTAAGCGAGGAAGGTTATACTTGGCTTTTTCCTTCTCTTTGGCTTGTTTTTCCTGAGAGCCTTGGCTAGAAGAGCCCCTCAAAAATTTCCTTAACATTTTCTGAAAATTTCTGAAATTTTAGTAACTTCAAAATAAAAGTAAATAAAACTAAACAAGATTGGTAGCAACTACTCCTACAAGTGCCTAGAGCCTATATCATGCATTAGAATTGCTTGGGACCTCATAAATTTAACATGCAAGCTCAAGAACATGGTCACCTATGCAGCAAAAATTTGTAATGAATAAAGCACTAGAACAAAAACTAATTGGACCAATGGAGGAGTCACATACCAAGCAACAATCTCACAAAGCAGTTTTGTGAATGGAGCTTTGAGCAAGGAGATCGAAAATCGCAGCAAAATGAGCTAGAACTCGTGCTTGAGCTGGATGGGGATTTTTTTGGGTAGAAGATGAAGTGTGTGGGTCCTGGCATAAGTGGAGGGGGCCACCAGGGGCCCACGAGATAGGGGGCGCGCCCTCCACTCTCGTGGCCTAGTGCTTGCCCCTCCTGCAGTGTTTTTAGTGCCTAAAATCCTCAAATATTCCATAAAAATCATACTAAATTTGCAGGGCATTTGGAGCACTTTTATTTTCGGGATATTTTTTATTGCACGGATAAATCAGAAAACAGACAGATAATACTATTTTTGCTTTATTTATTCTAAATAACAGAGAATAAAAAGAGGGTACATAAGGTTGTGCCTTCTAGTTTCATCCATCTCATGATCATCAAAATGAATCCACTAACAAGGTTGATCAAGTCTTGTTAACAAACTCATTCTGAATAACATGGAACCGGAGAAATTTCGAATAACACTAAGTTACCTCAACGGGGATATGAAAATCCCCAACAATAAGAATATCATACTTTTTCTTGACAGTAGGGAGAGGAAATTCAAAACCTCCAAAAATAATAGTTGGGACTTTTTCAATAGAATTGATGCTATGAACTTGAGATTGTTTCCTTGGAAAGTGTATCATATGCTCATTATCATTAACATGAAAAGTGGCATTGCCTTTGTTGCAATCAATAACAGCCCCTGCAGTGTTCAAAAAAGGTCTACCAAGGATAATAGACATACTATCGTCCTCAGGAATATCAAGAATAACAAAGTCCGTTAAGATAGTGACATTTGCAACCACAACAGGCACATCCTCACAAATACCGACAGGTATAGCAGTTGATTTATCAGGCATTTGCAAAGATATTTCAGTAGATGTCAACTTATTCAATTCAAGTCTACGATATAAAGAGAGAGGCATAACACTAACACCGGCTCCAAGATCACATAAAGCAGTTCTAACATAATTTCTTTTAATGGAACATGGTATAGTTGGTACACCCGGATCTCCAAGTTTCTTTGTTATTCCACCCTTAAAAGTGTAATTAGCAAGCATGGTCGAAATTTCAGCTTTAGTATCTTTCTTTTATTTGTAATGATATCCTTCATATACTTAGCATAAGGATTTACTTTGAACATATCAGTTAAGCGTATACGTAAGAAAATAGGTCTAATCATTTCAGCAAAGCGCTCAAAATCCTCATCATCCTTTGACTTGGATGGTTTAGGAGGAAAAGGCATGGGTTTCTGAACCCATGGTTCTCTTTCTTTACCGTGCTTCCTAGCAACAAAATATCTCTTATCATAACGTTGATTCTTTGATTGTGGGTTATCAAGATCAACAGCAGGTTCAACCTCTACTTCATTGTTTTTGCTAGGTGGAGCATCAATATGAACATTATCATTAACATTATCACTAGGTTCATGTTCATCACCTGATTGTGTTTCAGCATCAGAGATAGAAATATCATTGGGATTCTCAGGTGTGTCTACAGTAGGTTCACTAGAAGCATGCAAAGTTCTATCGTCTTTCTTTTTCTTCTTTTTGGAAGAACTAGGTGCTCCTAAATTATTTCTCTGAGAATCTTGCTCGATTCTCTTAGGGTGGCCTTCAGGATACAAAGGTTCCTGAGTCATTCTACCAGTTCTAGTAGCCACTCTAACAGCAAAGTCATTTTTATTATTTAATTCCTCAAGCAAATCATTTTGAGCTTTGAGTACTTGCTCAGCTTGAGTAGCAACCATAGAAGCATATTTGCTAACGAGTTGGAGTTCACCTATAACTATAGCCATATTATCGCTCACGCGTCCTATCTCGAAAGCATTATTCTTTAACTCTCTACCAACATAAGCATTAAAACTTTCTTGTATAGCCATAAAGTCATCAAATTCATCTAATCAAGGGCTATGAAATTTAGTAGAGGGGACTTCAACTTTATCATATCTATAGAGAGAATTTACCTTTACTACATGTGTCGGGTTATCAAAACAATGTGGTTCTTCAAGAGGCGGTATATTAAGACCATGTATTTCTTCAATAGGTGGTAAATTGTTAACATCTTCAGCTTTAATACCTTTTTCTTTCATTGATTTCTTTGCATCTTGCATATCTTCAGGACTGAGAAATAAAACACCTCTCTTCTTTGGAGTGGGTTTAGGAATAGGCTCAGGAGTTGGCTCAATTGGTTCAGGAATTGCCTCAGGAACTGGCTCGGGAAGAGTCCAATTATTTTCATTAGTCAACATATTATTCAATAGCAATTCAGCTTCGTCGACTGTTCTTTCCCTGAAAACACAACCAACACAACTATCCAAGTAGTCCTTGGAAGCATCGGTTAATCCATTATAAAAGATATCAAGTATTTCATTTTTCTTGAGACGATGATCAGGCAAAGCATTAAGTAACTGGAGAAGCCTCCCCCAAGCTTGTGGGAGACTCTCTTCTTTGATTTGCACAAAATTATATATTTCCCGCAAGGCAGCTTGTTTCTTATGAGCAGGGAAATATTTAGCAGAGAAGTAATAAATCATATCCAAGGGACTATGCACACAACCAGGAGCAAGAGAATTGTACCAAGTCTTAGCATCACCCTTTAACGAGAATGGAAATATCCGAAGGATATAAAAATAGCGAGATCTTTCATCATGAGTAAACAGGGTAGCTATATTATTCAACTTGGTAAGATGTGCCACAACAGTTTCAGATTCAAGGCCATAAAAAGGATCGGATTCAACTAGAGTAATAATCTCAGGATCAACATAGAATTCATAATCCTTACCAGTAACACAGATAGGTGAAGTAGCAAAAGCAGGGTCAGGTTTCATTCTAGCATTAAGATACTGTTGCTTCCATTTAGCTAATAATTTCTGAAGATCATATCTATCATTGCAAGCAAAGATAGCTCTAGCAGCTTCTTCATTCATAACATAACCCTCGGGAACAACAGGCAATACATAATCATTGGGAGAACTTTCATCATCACTATCATCAATAATAGCATCTTCAATAATTTCATTCTCTCTAACTCTAGCAAGTTGTTCATCAAGAAATTCACCTCATGGCAAAGTAGTATCACGCACAGAAGTAGTTTCATCATGCATAGCAGAAGTGGCATCATCAATAACATGCGACATATCATAATTCATAGCAGTAGCATGTTTAGGTGTCGCAAGCTTACTCATAACAGAAGTAGCAACGCAAAAGTAAATAAGCGAAGAACAATATGTGAAAAGCTCGTAGGCAATGGATCAATGATGGATAATTATGCCAGATGTGACTCCTCATGTAATAGCTATAACATAGGGTGACACAGAACTAGCTCCAGTTCATCAATGTAATGTAGGTATGTATTCCGTAAATAGTCATATGTGCTTATGGAAAAGAACTTGCATGACATCTTTTGTCCTACCCTCTCATGGCAGCGGGGTCCTAACGAAAACTAAGGGACATTAAGGCCTCTTTTTAATAGAGAATCGGACCAACGCATTAACACATTGTGAATACATGAACTCCTCAAACTAAGGTCATCACCGAGAAGTATCCCGATTATTGTCATTTCGGGGTTGTCGGATCATAACACATAATAGGTGACTATAGACTTGCAAGATAGGATCAAGAACAAACATATATTCATGAAAACATAATAGGTTCAGATCTGAAATCATGGCACTCGGGCCCTAGTGACAAGCATTAAGCATCGCAAAGTCATAGCAACATCAATCTCAGAACATAGTGGATACTAGGGAACAAACCCTAACAAAACTAACTTGATTACATGGTAAATCTCATCCAACCCATCACCGTCCAGCAAGCCTATGATGGAATTACTCACGCACGGCGGTGAGCATCATGAAATTGGTGATGGAGGATGGTTGATAATGACGACGGCGACGAATCCCCCTCTCTGGAGCCCCGAACGGACTCCAGATCAGCCCTCCCGAGAGAGATTAGGGCTTGGCGGCGGCTCCATGTCGTAAAATGTGATGAAAGTTTCTCTCTGATTTTTTTCTCCCCGAGACAGAATATATGGAGTTGGCGTTGAGGTCGGTGGAGGTCCAGGGGGCCCATAATATAGGGGGCGCGCCCTACAGGGGGGCGCCCCCCTGTCTCGTGGATAGGCCGTGGGCCCCCTCGTGTATTTCTTTCGCCCATAAATTCTTATTAATTCCAAAAATTGCCTCCGTGGATTTTCAGGACATTTGGAGAACTTTTCTTTTCTACACATAAAACAACGTCAGTCCGGGTTAGTTTCATTCAAATCATGCAAGTTAGAGTCCAAAACAAGGGCAAAAGTGTTTGGAAAAGTAGATACGTTGGAGACGTATCAATAACATTTGTTGTTTCAGTAAGCAGAACGCTTGGTTGGTGTTGTCGGTCCAGACAAAGGGAACGCCTTTCTCCAGGAGGTTGAACAGGGACGAGCTATGATTCCGAATCCTCGGACAAACCTGCGGCAATATCCCGTGAGTCTCAAGAAGCGACACACTTCCTTAGCATTAGTTGTTGTAGGCCATTCCTCTACCGCTTTGATCTTGCTCAGCTCCGTGGCCACTCCGTTGCTGCTAATGACGTGGCCCGGATCGCGACATCCTGGCGGTGGCGGGAACTGAGGAGTCCATCGAATCTCGGGGCAATCCCTCGGGCTTCGCGCGGGCGCCACATGGTGCCTGGAAGTCGGAGGGGCCTGACAGGCCACACGCGTGATGGGACTGGGCGACGGGCTGGGGCCCGCCGCCGCGCGCCCTTGGCACACACGTGCAGATTTATTGCAGCGTCCGGGGGTCAGTTTCTCTTCCTCGTGCAGTTATTGCGCGCGTACGTGCGCACTTATTGCGGGGTAGTGGGAAGGGCGAGCGTAGACGATCCCACTCCCCCATGTTCAAACCGAGGGCTATAAGTTGGGGCGAGGGGGCGGCGGACATTATTCTTGCTCGCGCCCCCTGCCTCTTCGCCCTTGCTCTGCTCTTTGCGACCGCCGCGCTGCGACGCCCGCTGCTTCGAGCAGAGCCTCATCGTCATCCATCTTCTTCCCTTTTCTCTTCTTCATTGATGGCGCTGCCGTCGGGCTCCTGGATGTGCGTGACTGTCACTGTCGAGGACATCGCCCATCTCTGCTCATCTCAGTGCTTTCTGCGGGAGACGGAGGTCGCTGTCCGCCTGTCGCGCGGAGAGCAGAGGCCGCAGCCCCAGGGTACGGAGCGCGTGGTCTTCCTCCCATATTTCGAGTGCGGGTTCGGCCTGCAGGCGAGCTCCTTCTTTCGCATGTTCCTGGAGTTCTTCAGGCTCCAGCCCCATCATCTTGGCACCCGGTGCCATTGTCCATCTATCGGGCTTCATCACCCTCTGTGAGGGGTACCTAGGGGTCAAGCCCACGATCGATCCCTGGGCGTGCCTCTTCTCCCTGAAGCAGGAGGGGCTGACGGCCGGGGAGTTTGCCGATTGCGGCGCCGCCGTCATCTCGAAGTGGTCGGGGGCAGACTGCCCCAAGATTCCGCTGGAGGATACTGCCAAGAAGTGTCTGAATTCCTTCTTCTACGTCCACAACCAAGGTGCGGACCGTATCAACCTTCCGTCCTTCGCCATCGCGCCGCCGCGAGCGAAGATGAACTGGGGTTACTTCCCCAGGCATCCGTCGCAGGAGATTCTCAATCTCTGCGAGCGGGTGGCGGTGATGAAGACGCGGGAGGGGCTCACCGGCAACGACCTTATCGCCGCGTTCATTACGCACCGGTTCCTCCCGCTGCAACGGCGCACCTGCCTCATGGGCGAGATGGCCGGTCTTCAGGACCCCAATCGCATGGGGGCGGCACTCCTTTCGGCGGACCAGATTGTGCGCCAGGTGAAGACATCTCCAAGGCCAACCTTGGGGAGGACTGGCGGTTTGGCAAGGCGCCGTACATCCAATCGAATCCGGCGCCTCTGGTGAGTATTTGGTCTCCTTACTTTGCTGCTGCGCATCTCCTCGTTCGTCCCGATGCGATGCGGGAGGTGCTTCTGAATGCCATCTGGCACCCTTACTACCAGGCTCCGTCGCAGGTGGTGCGGGCAGCGTCAGAGGAGCCCGCGGCCCACGGCGGAGAGGAGGAGGACGAGGTCGACGCCGATGTTGGGTGTCGCGCGGGTAAGCCCTGCCTTCTTGCCATCTCTTTTGTGTTTCTTGAGTTGTCGGTCGCGACGCGGCGCGGGCGACATTGACCCCGATTGCTGATGTAGTGGCGTTGGGCGGAGGAGGCAGCGACGCGGGCGGGGCCGGGTCGTCGCGGGGGACGACACCGAGCCGGCCGCACGGGAAGGACAGTGTTACGCCGCGGCCCCGGGCCCCGAAGCGCGTGACGGGCCCGGCCGGGAGCGCGAGGCCGGCCAAGAGAAAGCGTGGCGCCGAGCAGGGGAGGCCGGTCCCCGTCCTGGTCCTGCAAAGGTGAGTTTCTTCTCCTATCTGCGTCCGGGCAGTCGAGCCGTCTTTGCTTTTGCTCATTCCGTCTTCTTCTTCTAGGTCGCCGATCGCGCTAGCGAGGGCGGCGGCGGATGCTGCGGCCACCGAGGAGGCCGTGTTCCACAGGAGCCGGTCCGACCCCATCGACCGGGTCGAGGAGGAGCCGGCTGACCCGGACCTCGTCCTGGACCCGACCGACATCGAAGGCCTAGCCTAGCGGGACAGGAACAGGGCCGAGGCAGAGCTGGAGGCAGCGTCGGTCCGGGCTTGGACCGACGCTGCAGCGGCATGGGCGGGAGGCGGCGAGGAGCCGACATGGCGCGAGATGCCGGAGGGCACGGTGGTGGCGGCAACGGTCTTCGAGCCGTCGTCAGTGAGGGAGCGCGGCCGAGGAGGATGGGCTGATGTGGTGATCCTCGACCAGGAGGTCGTGGAGGTGGAGGACAACACCCCGCCGCGGGTCGACACTGTCGAGCGGGCGGGGGCTGGCGGAGGCGGTGATGGCGCTGTCTTGGAGGAGGCGCCACGGGCGGCGCCGCAGGGGACGCCGCCAGTGTCGGAGGAGGCATCACGGGTGGTGGCGCCGCAGGCCACCCCAGCTGCAGAGGCGGCGGTGGCGTCACAGGCCATCCCGGCGTCTGGGTCGGCGGGGGCGCCGGCGAGGGCACCGAAAGAGGGGCCGGCTGCGGAGGGTGCGGCCAGCAGGGAGCATGCCCTGGTGCCCCGGCAAGGAGGACGTCGAGCCGCCGCGCCGCAGCCGGCGCGGAGGGGGGGTGCCGTGGTCTTCCGGCCCTAGACCCAGGAGGAGGAGGCGATGGACGCTGTCAGCCGCCGCCTGCATGGATGGACGGACCGGCTCGAGGCCTTCGCCCAGGCCAAGGTGGAGCAGACGCGGGATTTGGAGCGCGTTGTGCTGGTAAGCTTCTTCTGTAGCTTCTTATTTGTGGGGGCGCACTAGGGCACCCACTGGGTGTAGCCCCCGAGGTTCGGGCCAACTACGTAAGTAGTTGGGTCGAATCTTTAGAATGTTGTCTTTGTTCTGATGCTGCCTTTTTCAGCAACTCGACGCTACCGGGTCGGCGCCTTCAACCACCTCCTGAGTAAATACCGGGAGCTCAAGGAGCAGCTCACCGCCAAGGAGGAGGAGCTCCGCGTTGCCGCAGGGATCTTCGTGCTCTTTTCTAGTGGGGGAGCGCTAGCGCACCCACTGGGTGTAGCCCCCGAGATTCGGGCCGACTGAGTAACAGTTGAGCCAAATCTTAAGTCTTGCTCTTTTCTTTCCTGAATCTTCCTTTTTGCAGCCGAGGTGTTGTCCCGGCAGACCTGGCTGCTCCGGGCCGGTCATCACTATGACCGGCTTGTTGCCGACACCAGCCGTCTTGGTGCCGAGGTGGCGCAGGCAAGGGCGGAGGCGGTGGCGGCCCGACGGCCGCTTAACGAGGCCAACCAGCTGCGGGAGCAGTTGGCGGGCCACAAGAGCCGGCTCGAGGCCGAGGTGGAGCTCCTCAAGGCGGAAGCCGCCAATGTGGTGGAGGCGCAGCAGGCCCAGGTTGAGGCGGACCAGCAACGCAGTAGGCTGGCCAATGACAAGGGCCGGATTCAGGCCGAGGTGGAGTGCCTGAAGGAGCAGGCTGCCGCGGTGGAGGGGGCCCGTCAGGACGAGGCCCGCCGTCACGAGGCGTCCGAGAAGGCGACCAATGACAAGGACGCCGAGTTGAAGGCGGCCCTTGCAGAGGTGGCCGACTTGGAGAGGGCGCTTCAGGAGCGCGACCGCACCACTGATCGGGAGCGGCGCAGTATGTTGCTTGAAGCGCAGCACCTAGAAGAATCCTTCTCCAGTAAGTGCTTTTCTTGAGTTTCGCCGGGTTGGGATCCGGCTTTTTATCCTTGTTGTCCTTTTTCCTAACTTGCTCTGTTTTCTTTCTAGCAGGGGCCTTCCCGGAGACGCATCGGCTGGCGGAGGAAGTCGTCCGCTTCCAGCGTGACCTACTGGGGGTTGTTGGATGCGGGACCGACCCGCAGGTGGCGTGGACCTTCCCGGAAATTATGACCGCTGCCGAGGCCCGCCTATGGGTCCTGGGGGAGCAGATGGGGCGGCTGTCCCAGGCCGGTACGGCGATGACGATGGCCCTTTGGCCGGGCTCCTTTGCGCCGAACAGCTTCATGCGGCTCGCGCGCTGGCTGGAGATGGGGCCGGACCGGCTTCACGGGTGGCACGTCTCCGCCGCTCGTGCTGGCATCGAGATGGCGCTCCGGTTCGCGTTGTCTTGGCACCCAGACCTGCAGCTGGACGCACTAATGGGCCAGCGGGCCGGCTCGGAGGAGCATCTGCAGGAGCAGGCCGGCCGGATTGCCTCCTAGGCCAGCTACATCGCCGAGTTCGCCTTCCATGACGAGTTCCACCCGGAACGGGCGGAAGATGGCGGAGTCGTGGCCGGCGACGACTATGGCCTGCTTCTTCATGACCTGGAGGGCAGCTCCGAGGAGACGGGCGTCTACTGCGATGGGGGCGCCGAGGACGACATCGGTACCTCGCTGGTCCCGGAGGCCGCCAGGGGAGAGCCGTCGACATCACGACCTGGCGCTGGAGATGCCTGAGACGTCTTGGTAGAATCTGTTAGGTAGCAGGTCCACCCACCCACCGGGGGTTTCTGGGTGTAATGAACTCGGCCGTGGGCCTTTGAATATTTATGTGTATATGTCGTGAATGTTTTACCTCTTGCTTTTCATTTTTTGAACCAATTTCTTGCGCTTTTCCT